>NW_027052565.1:307500-409497 GCF_958450345.1 Calliphora vicina | reverse complement strand
TCCAAATCCGTGCTTTTACAAATTGAACTTGAATTTTCTCACTTGCATTAAACTTTGGTAAAAGCTAGTCTTAATACAAAGATAAAAAAATACAAAGCATTGTTGAAAAGATTAGAGAAATATATGAACCAGTAAATCTGAACTGCAGTTCTTATCCTCCAATTTTGGAGTTCCCACTCCAAATAAAAATAATAAAGACGATCGAGTTCAGTCTGGAACCGTCTCCTATGCTAGTATCTTAATGTCTGATAATAAACAACTTAGTGTCCTCAAAATTCGGGAGGTTTGAAAATTTATTAAATACAAATAATTTCATGACATCCATGCAAAATACCATACAAGAGCTTTTGATCCACATTCACAGCTTTTATACTTGGTGTAATTCCATTGTTTTTTATTTTGGTAAATTTGGTAAATACATACATACATACATACATACATACATACATACATACATACATACATACATACATACATACATACATACATACATACATACATACATACATACATACATACATACATACATACATACATACATACATACATACATACATACATACATACATACATACATACATACATACATACATACATACATACATACATACATACATACATACATACATACATACATACATACATACATACATACATACATACATACATACATACATACATACATACATACATACATACATACATACATACATTTTTTTTTTTGGACGTAGTGATAGCGCACTATCAACTAGTGGCCCCACGATCTTCATTAACACCATCCTGGAACTACGTTAATATTTCATCAAGACGGGTAATTCATTAGCAGTCGCTCCTCAATCGTTTTAAATTTCATTCCTACATCCTCCTTCACATTAGGAGGTTCGGAAATATTTACGCCATCTTAACCACTGTTTTACATTCTTCTTCGTATTTTTTCCTGTTCGCGAAGTTCAATAATAATACTCCGTACGAAGTTGCACACACATTCCCAATTATACGCTGAAGATAACATTACTGGAATAATATTTTCCACACGTAGACTGCTCCCTGTTGCTTGTTCCACATTTACTCTCGCAGCACTAAACCTCGGGCAATTGAAAAATACATGTTCGGGGTCTTCCTTTACATCGTCACCACATACTGGGCAATCCGCGTCGACATCATGTCTAAATTTATGTAGATACGATTTGAAGCAGCCATGTCCACTTAAAAATTGTGTTAGATAGTAGTTTAAATCACCATGTTTCCTCTCTAACCATATATTTATATTTGGGATCAGTCTATGGGTCCACCTACCTTTGGTAGACGTTGTCCACCTCGTTTGCCATTCAGAAATGCTCGTGCTTCTTGCTGTGTTCCTCGTAGTTGTAACATCTGCAACACCTATTGAAGCATATACACATTCCGCCTCTCTGGCTTGCAGGTCCACGGGTATCATGCCGGCAATGACGAAAGCTGCTTCATCCGACACCGTTCGAAAGGCACAACACACCCGAAGTGCGGCTAATCTATAAACCGTATTAATTTTCTTTCTATAGGTCTTAATCCTGGTAGAACCCGCCCATATTGGAGCGGCATAGAGGATAACGCTCTTCACAACTCCTGCAAGTATTCTTCTCCGTAGGTATTTAGGACCTCTTGTATTGGGCATTATGCGACACAATGCTGTACACGTTTTCCTGGCTTTTGTTTCGACATATTCCAGGTGCTTTTTAAACGATAAGCGATTATCAATCATTACTCCTAGATATTTAAGGCACTTCTTGGTTACGATTTCGCATCTACCAACATTCAGGGTAATATGTTCAATGGTTTTCCGTCCAGTAATCAATACGGCCTCAGTTTTGTGTTCGGCCAATGTTAACCCCATTCTGCTTAACCATGACTGGACCAATTTGATGCTACTGTTGGTAACACTCACCACCTCCTGTGTATATTTTGCCACAACTACAAGAGCTATGTCGTCCGCAAAACCTACTAATTTTGCTCTCTCCGGAAGGTTCAGTCTTAGTACCCCGTCGTACATCACATTCCACAGTAGTGGTCCAAGAACAGAGCCCTGTGGCACCCCTCCGGTAACCTCGCATTCCTTCCTACCCTCGTTTGTATCATATACGAGTATTCTGTTTCGAAAATAGTCCTTAATTATAGCCAATAAGTATTGCGGTATATTCAGGAAGTCCAAAGTATCCACAATCCTCTCCCAGTTTGCAGTATTAAATGCATTTTTAACATCTAGCGTTACAACCACACAATACTCTTTTGATCCATGTGTCCAGCTTTCGCCTGCAATAGCCTCTTTAGCCGTGTCAACTACAACTTTTATCGCGTCTATTGTTGATCTGCGCTTACGGAAACCATATTGGGTATCTGACAGGCCAGCGGATGTCTCGATGCAAACGTCCAGTCTGTTGCAAATTATGCTCTCCAACAACTTTCCAAATGTATCTATCATACATAATGGTCTATATGATGAAGGGTCATCTAATGGTTTGTTGTCTTTGGGTAACAATACCAACCTTTGTCTTTTCCACCTTGAAGGGAACGATCCATATTTTAGGCAGTCGTTTAGCATACCGAGTACTTGATTTGGGCAACACATGACAACCTCCTTCAATACCAAGTTTGATATGCCATCAAGTCCTGGTGCTTTCTTTTCATCAAATCTTGAGACAGCTTTTATTATCTCGTCACTGGTAACAGATGGGAAACTAAAAACATCTCGATTGACGTTGTTCTCCCAATATGCAATATCTTGCCGCGGAAATAATTGTTTAACAATTCTATCAAGTATAGCTGGTTCTCTAGGTGAAAATTTATTCAGGCAATTCAACTTCTTTGTCACAATTTTATAAGCCATTCCAAATGGGTTATTTTCAACATCATCGATAAGATCATTGAAACATAATCTTTTACTTCGACGTATGGCCAATTTCAGTGCCCTTCTCTTAAATTTGAACTCTCGATGGTGCTGCTCGTTTCCCGGTCTACCACGCGTTCTTACATATGTTCTTCTGGCTCGGATACAGTCTCTTCTCATTTGGGCGATTTCCTCGTTCCACCAATACACTGGAGGTTTATTTCCTCCTTTTCCTCTTTTCCTCATCGAAACATTACATGCATGTGTCACCTGGCCAATTAGCTGATCCGCCATATCTTCTGGAGTACCATTCAGAATCGTACCTTCCATATATGCTTTGAGCAGATCCTTATCTAGGGAATTTGGTTTCCAGCCCGTGTGTCCTACATTGAGAGGGTTTGTAAATGTTGGTGTCGTTGGTTCATCTTCTATTTCCATGATTATAGCATGATGATCACTGTGTGTATATTGATCACTAATATACCACTTTATTCTGCCAAAGATGTCTCCACTTGCAAACGCTATATCTATTATAGAGCCTCCACTATTTCTATAAAAAGTCTGCACATTTCCAGAGTTTAAAACCATCACATCAAGTGCTGCGAATGATTCTAACAATATCCGGCCTCGTGTATTAGTACTCCGGCACCCCCATTCCGTGGCCCAAGCATTAAAGTCACCTGCTATTAATAATGGTCTTCTATTGCTAGCGTCAGAAGTCAGGTTATCGACGATACTTTGGAATTCCGTAAGTGAATATCTCGGTGGGATATAACAGCTATATATTGTTATTCCAGAAACTAAGGCCCGAACAAATCCGAGTTGTTGAGTCGTCCTTGCACTATGTAACACCTTATTTTCAATGGACCAAATTGCAGATGAATTGGAACTATCAGATATCCAACTTGGTGTATCGAAATTTCTGTAGGGTTCGCTAAGAACAGCGATATCTACCTTTAACTCGCGTACACTTTGTTCTAGCAGATCTTGGGCTGCTTGACAATGGTTTAGGTTAATCTGCATCAATTTCATTTTCGTACCAAGAGCTTCTGCAGCGCTTCTCTGTAGTGGGGACAGATAAATGCTCCAGTAACATGGTCGCTATTATTGGTGGTATTGCTACAAAGTAGACACATTGGTTGTTTTTCACATGTCTTGATCTTGTGACCATTTTCGCCACATCGTAGGCAATGATTTGTATAGTCATTTGGGCTCTTACAATTTGCGGCTGTATGACCATAATCCAAGCACTTAAAGCATCTTCTAGGTTTGATCTTCTCTCGTATTCGACATACGACCCATCCAATGCGTATCTTTGCTGTCTTTATAAGCCTAGCTGCTAATGCCGCGCTCAACCCAACTGTGGCAATTTGAGTACCTCCATATGCCCTTCTCAACGATTTTATTGCAGTAAACTGCAAAGTTTCGAACTCCCCTTCCTGCCCCACAAGAGCTTCGTAAACCTCTTCTTTGGATGTAACCTCATCTATGTCTCTAATCTCAATATCAACCTCGTGCGACAATGACCTTACTTCTGCGGATGTACCAAGTACTTCTTTAACAGTGTGTCGGAATTCAACCGTACTTTGGTGTGCCGATTTATTAAGCTCTAGTAGCAATTCACCTTTCGCAGTCTTCCTGATATTTTTGACATTTTGGCCAAAAGTCTCCAATTTTGGATCACTCTTTACTTTTCTGAGTATGTCCGCATAAGATGTTTCTCCACATGTGTGTATAATAAGGGCATCTGGTCGGACAGGCTTCCGTCGGATCTCCTTCATTCTTCTATTTGACTTGGGGGGAACTTTGACCCATTTAGAGTTTGCCTCATTTATCGCTTCTTGGTCAACTATTACGATACTTGATGTACTAGGTATATCAGCTGTACTTGGTATAGCATATCTAGCCTGCTTCTGTGGAATACCTTCTTTTTTCTTCTTCGGTTTGTTTCCTTTTGGACTGAGAGGGTCCCTTCTCCTTTTTGGGGTTCCAGATGGTATGATTAAACTCACGTCCTGTTCGGTCTGTGTATCCTTGTCAGCAGAAACTACTTCGCCAAGGTTTTCGGATACCTTACCCAGATCATCCACAACTTGTATATAAGTTGCCTGTATCCTACGTGCATATGAAACTATTTCCTTGTGTACATTAGTACGTCCTTTTAGGAAATTCAATAGCTGGTTTATTTCGTCACCTAGTTTTGCAACATTCTTATTTCCAGAGCCGTTATCCTGTTGGTTCTTTGCGCCTATAGTAGGTGTCTTAACCGGGCATCCTGTTGGTTCTTTGCGCCTATAGTAGGTGTCTTAACCGGGCATCTTCCAAGTGGAGTGTCTACTCCCTTATCCTCTATTGTAATCGCTGTTCCATTTATCACTGTTGAGGGTGGTGATCGCGTTATCACGGAACTTCTTTCAAAAGGATTTCCTACATTTCTATCGTCTGCTCTCCTCACTATGCCGCCTTGTTGTTGTTGATTATTTTCATTGCTCATGTTAATAGGGTCCCAACTCAAGGCCGCTATCTCCGCTCGTTGTGCAGTCACGTTTAGATCCCATGGGTCCCTTTGCAAGCAGTGAGGTCCATGCGAGGGTTGACGAAAGGACCTTATGGGACCTTCCGTCAGAGCCAGATCCGTGTAAGTCGGGAATTTACATCCGATCCTGCACCGCCAACTAAATGGTGACGAGCTTTGAACGTACCCCGAGACTCGCCAGGTTTTAAAGGGACGGAGGCAGCTGAAGCATTAGCCTGGAAGCCATTTCTGCAAGATTTCACCCTTGCATACTCAGGTTCCAGAATACCACAGCCGTCAGCCCAGTGTTGCGCCAATTCATGTTCGTTTTCCAGAAATACCATAAGAAAGACCGTACTGGGCTTGGTCTTAATGCCTTTCGGCAGAGAATCTTCCTCGTAGATATGCCATGTTAGGATGGCCTTCGCGGGGTTATCCATTAACGGAATTTAGACTGGGGAAACCACGAAGTCGTCAAGCTTCTAACTACGCCTCTCTAGAGGGTACCCCTTTGGGTGAATACTTATTTTAGGGCGGTATTCCCTCGCCCTGTCACAGGCCTTCATCGAGCTCATGTACCATTTTAGTACGCTCTCCATACCTGCCAAAACTAGGGTCCGCGGGGTCGTTAATCCCGTTATCCTCTCCTGAGGATACCCTTGCGGGTACATACATACATACATACATACATACATACATACATACATACATACATACATACATACATACATACATACATACATACATACATACATACATACATACATACATACATACATACATACATACATACATACATACATACATACATACATACATACATACATACATACATACATACATACATACATACATACATACATACATACATACATACATACATACATACATACATACATACATACATACATACATACATACATACATACATACATACATACATACATACATACATACATACATACATACATACATACATACATACATACATACATACATACATACATACATACATACATACATACATACATACATACATACATACATACATACATACATACATACATACATACATACATACATACATACATACATACATACATACATACATACATACATACATACATACATACATACATACATACATACATACATACATACATACATACATACATACATACATACATACATACATACATACATACATACATACATACATACATACATACATACATACATACATACATACATACATACATACATACATACATACATACATACATACATACATACATACATACATACATACATACATACATACATACATACATACATACATACATACATACATACATACATACATACATACATACATACATACATACATACATACATACATACATACATACATACATACATACATACATACATACATACATACATACATACATACATACATACATACATACATACATACATACATACATACATACATACATACATACATACATACATACATACATACATACATACATACATACATACATACATACATACATACATACATACATACATACATACATACATACATACATACATACATACATACATACATACATACATACATACATACATACATACATACATACATACATACATACATACATACATACATACATACATACATACATACATACATACATACATACATACATACATACATACATACATACATACATACATACATACATACATACATACATACATACATACATACATACATACATACATACATACATACATACATACATACATACATACATACATACATACATACATACATACATACATACATACATACATACATACATACATACATACATACATACATACATACATACATACATACATACATACATACATACATACATACATACATACATACATACATACATACATACATACATACATACATACATACATACATACATACATACATACATACATACATACATACATACATACATACATACATACATACATACATACATACATACATACATACATACATACATACATACATACATACATACATACATACATACATACATACATACATACATACATACATACATACATACATACATACATACATACATACATACATACATACATACATACATACATACATACATACATACATACATACATACATACATACATACATACATACATACATACATACATACATACATACATACATACATACATACATACATACATACATACATACATACATACATACATACATACATACATACATACATACATACATACATACATACATACATACATACATACATACATACATACATACATACATACATACATACATACATACATACATACATACATACATACATACATACATACATACATACATACATACATACATACATACATACATACATACATACATACATACATACATACATACATACATACATACATACATACATACATACATACATACATACATACATACATACATACATACATACATACATACATACATACATACATACATACATACATACATACATACATACATACATACATACATACATACATACATACATACATACATACATACATACATACATACATACATACATACATACATACATACATACATACATACATACATACATACATACATACATACATACATACATACATACATACATACATACATACATACATACATACATACATACATACATACATACATACATACATACATACATACATACATACATACATACATACATACATACATACATACATACATACATACATACATACATACATACATACATACATACATACATACATACATACATACATACATACATACATACATACATACATACATACATACATACATACATACATACATACATACATACATACATACATACATACATACATACATACATACATACATACATACATACATACATACATACATACATACATACATACATACATACATACATACATACATACATACATACATACATACATACATACATACATACATACATACATACATACATACATACATACATACATACATACATACATACATACATACATACATACATACATACATACATACATACATACATACATACATACATACATACATACATACATACATACATACATACATACATACATACATACATACATACATACATACATACATACATACATACATACATACATACATACATACATACATACATACATACATACATACATACATACATACATACATACATACATACATACATACATACATACATACATACATACATACATACATACATACATACATACATACATACATACATACATACATACATACATACATACATACATACATACATACATACATACATACATACATACATACATACATACATACATACATACATACATACATACATACATACATACATACATACATACATACATACATACATACATACATACATACATACATACATACATACATACATACATACATACATACATACATACATACATACATACATACATACATACATACATACATACATACATACATACATACATACATACATACATACATACATACATACATACATACATACATACATACATACATACATACATACATACATACATACATACATACATACATACATACATACATACATACATACATACATACAAACATACAAACACACAAACATACAAACATCCATACATACAAATAAAGATTTGTTTGTTATTATACATATATTTGCATGACGTCATTGAAAACAAATTACATTGAGTTTTGGTTTTTTTGGTTATATCTCAGCCCAGGTCCAACTTACTATGGTCTTATATACGTCGATGCATAGGTCTTTGAAATATCTATCATTAGATATCCATATTGTCTATATTAATGACTTAGTAATCCAGATATAGGTCAAAAATAGGTAAAAAAATCGAGGTTGTCCTGGTTTTTTCCTTATATCTCAGCCATTTGATTTTCTCACCGATTTTCTCGATTTTAAATAGCAACCGAGCCGGAAGAATTCCGGAGATATTGATATATGAATCATGTATGTATGTTATTTGGGGGCTTCGGAAAGTTGATTTCAACACACAGACGGGCAGACGGACATGGCTATATCGATTCCGCTATCTATAACGATTTATGGGGTCGCAAATGAAAAATGTGGAAATTACAAACGGAATGACAAACTTATATATACCCTTGCCACTCATGGTGAAGGGTATAACAAGTAAGAGTGCTATATTCGGCTATGCCGAATCTTATATACGCTTCACCTTTGTTGTGGATGCATTATTGTTTTTTACAATAATTAGTATATATGTATGTATGTACATTGCCCACTTTCAGCGTACAGCATCCTAAATTTATCAAGAACACTTTTAAAAATTGTAGAAGTTACAAACGAAACAAAAAACACAACAATAAAATCAACACACATCCAAACATACGTTTTATTGTATAAAAACAACAACAACGCCAATCGAAACAAAACACCAAAAGAAAAAACAAAATACGCAAGGCAATGAAACCAATACACATCCAAACATACGGTTTGTTGCTTTTTTGTCAAAACAAAAACAAAATACGCAAAGCAATAAAACCAACACACAACCAAACATACGTTTAGTTGTATGTTTTTTTTGACAACAACGTCAAAAGAAACAAAACACAAAAAAAAAACAAAAGCAAAATACGCAAAGCAACATCCAAACATACGGTTTGTTGCTTTTTTGTCAAAGCATGCAATAAATTAGAGGAGTTCAGTATTAAGTGCGAATGGTATTGCATCATTGCAAATGCAAAATTGTAAATGTTTTTGTGTGTATTTTGTTATTGGATTACGGTAAAATTTTGCAATGATGCTAGACCATTCGCACTTAACAGTGAATACCGCTATTGTGTTTTTTGGGACAGTTTTCGAAAAATGTCCGATATACCCGCATATATATCGGGTACTATTTATGCTAGCTACTTAAGTTATACCATATTAGAAAGCTACAATCTCAAGCAATCCAAATATAAAAAAATACCTTCCTAGCGCTTTCGAGGCCTTAGAATTGCGATTTATATGAAGTCGTTAAAAACTGGGGTAATTTTGGGACAGTTTTCGAAAAATGTCCGATATACCCGCATATATATCGGGTACTATTTCAGCTAGCTACTTAAGTTATACCTTATTAGAAAGCTACAATCTCAAGCAATCCAAATTTAAAAAAAAAATAGCTTCCTGGCTCTTTAGGGGCCTCCAAAATTGCGATTTATATGAAGTCGTTAAAAACTGGGGTAATTTTGGGACAGTTTTCGAAAAATGTCCGATATACCCGCATATATATCGGGTACTATTTCAGCTATCTACTTAAGTTATACCTTATTGGAAAACTACAATCTCAAGCAATCCAAATATAATTTAGCTTCCTAGCTCTTTAGGGGCCTTTAGAATTGCGATTTATATGAAGTCGTTAAAAACTGAGGTAATTTTGGGACATTTTTCGAAAAATGTCCGATATACCCGCATATATATCGGGTAGTATTTATCCTAGCTACTTAAGTTATATCTTATTAGAAAGCTACAATCTCAAGCAATCCAAATATAAAAAAAGTTAGCTTCCTGGCTCTTTAGGGGCCTCCAAAATTGCGATTTATATGAAGTCGTTAAAAACTGGGGTAATTTTGGGACACTTTTCGAAAAATGTCCGATATACCCGCATATATATCGGGTACTATTTCAGCTTGCTACTTAAGTTATACCTTATTGGAAAACTACAATCTCAAGCAATCCAAATATAATTTAGCTTCCTAGCTCTTTAGGGGCCTTTAGAATTGCGATTTATATGAAGTCGTTAAAAACTGAGGTAATTTTGGGACATTTTTCGAAAAATGTCCGATATACCCGCATATATATCGGGTAGTATTTATCCTAGCTACTTAAGTTATATCTTATTAGAAAGCTACAATCTCAAGCAATCCAAATATAAAAAAAAGTTAGCTTCCTGGCTCTTTAGGGGCCTCCAAAATTGCGATTTATATGAAGTCGTTAAAAACTGGGGTAATTTTGGGACAGTTTTCGAAAAATGTCCGATATACCCGCATATATATCGGGTACTGTTTCAGCTAGCTACTTAAGTTATACCTTATTGGAAAACTACAATCTCAAGCAATCCAAATATAATTTAGCTTCCTAGCTCTTTAGGGGCCTTTAGAATTGCGATTTATATGAAGTCGTTAAACACTGAGGTAATTTTGGGACATTTTTCGAAAAATGTCCGATATACCCGCATATATATCGGGTAGTATTTATCCTAGCTACTTAAGTTATATCTTATTAGAAAGCTACAATCTCAAGCAATCCAAATATAAAAAAAAGTTAGCTTCCTGGCTCTTTAGGGGCCTCCAAAATTGCGATTTATATGAAGTCGTTAAAAACTGGGGTAATTTTGGGACATTTTTCGAAAAATGTCCGATATATCCGCATATATATCGGGTACTATTTCAGCTAGCTACTTAAGTTATACCTTATTGGAAAACTACAATCTCAAGCAATCCAAATATAATTTAGCTTCCTAGCTCTTTAGGGGCCTTTATAATTGCGATTTATATGAAGTCGTTAAAAACTGAGGTAATTTTGGGACATTTTTCGAAAAATGTCCGATATACCCGCATATATATCGGGTAGTATTTATCCTAGCTACTTAAGTTATACCTTATAAGAAAGCTACAATCTCAAGCAATCCAAATATAGCTTCCTGGCTCTTTAAGGGCCTCCATAATTGCAATTTATATGAAGTCGTTAAAAACTGGGGTCATTTTGAGACGGCTTTCGAAAAATGTCTGATATTCCCGCATATATATCGGGTACTATTTAAGCTGGCTACTTAAGTTATACCTTATTAGAAAGCTACAATCTCAAGCAATCCAAATATAAAAAATAAATAGCTTCCTGGCTCTTTAAGGGCCTCCAAAATTACAATTTATATGAAGTCGTTAAAAACTGGGGTAATTTTGGGACAGTTTTCGAAAAATGTCCGATATACCCGCATATATATCGGGTACTATTTATGCTAGCTACTTAAGTTATACCTTATTAGAAAGCTACAATCTCAAGCAATCCAAATATAAAACAAGTAAGAGTGCTATATTCGGCTATGCCGAATCTTCACCTTTGTTGTGGATGCATTATTATTTTTTACAATAATTAGTATATATGTATGTATGTACATTGCCCACTTTCAGCGTACAGCATCCTAAATTTATCAAGAACACTTTTAAAAATTGTAGAAGTTACAAACGAAATAAAAAACACAGCAATAAAATCAACACACATCCAAACTTACGTTTTATTGTATAAAAAACAACAACAACGCCAAACGAAACAAAACACCAAAAGCAAAAACAAAATACGCAATGCAATGAAACCAATACACATCCAAACATACGGTTTGTTGCTTTTTTGTCAAAACAAAAACAAAATACGCAAAGCAATAAAACCAACACACAACCAAACATACGTTTAGTTGTATGTTTTTTTTGACAACAACGTCAAAAGAAACAAAACACAAAAAAAAACAAAAGCAAAATACGCAAAGCAACATCCAAACATACGGTTTGTTGCTTTTTTGTCAAAACATGCAATAAATTTTGATGAAATTTTCAGAGGTTGTCTCTTATTTTTGCTCATATCTCCGTTATTTATGGACGGATTTTGCTGATTTTAAATAGCAAAATTCTCGAAAGCATGTCTGACAGAATTGTTGGAGATTTGGATCCCGGGGATATCTGGGGTCTTCAGAAAATTGATTTCAACAGACAGACAGACGGACATGGCTTAATCGTCTCCGATATCTATAAGGATCCAGATTTTATACTTTATAGGGTCGGAAAATTATATTGTGTAAATTACAAACAGAATGACAAACGTATATATACCCCTCTCACGAAGGTGAAGGGTATAAAAATTTAGCTTCCAAGCTCTTTAGGGGCCTTTAGAATTGCGATTTATATGAAGTCGTTAAAAACTGGGGTAATTTTGGGACAGTTTTCGAAAAATGTCCGATATACCCGCATATATATCGGGTACTATTTATGCTAGCTACTTAAGTTATACCTTATTAGAAAGCTACCATCTCAAGCAATCCAAATATAAAACAAGTAAGAGTGCTATATTCGGCTATGCCGAATCTTATATACCCTTTGTAGAATATTGAAAATTATAATGAAAATTATTGAAAACTAATATGATTAATAAAATTAATTAAGAAAATGAAAACTTAATATTTTTTTATATATAAAAACACAAAGTATTTTTATTCACCTACAACTGGGAGTAGTTGTAGGTGAATAAAAATACTTTGTGTTTTTATATATAAAAAAATATTAAGTTTTCATTTTCTTAATTAATTTTATTAATCATATTAGTTTTCAATAATTTTCATTATAATTTTCAATATTCTACAACAAACAATAAAATTTTGTAATTTTGAAATAAAACCAGAATATTGTATTTTATTTTAAAATAATATAAATATAATCTCTACACCCTTCACCTTTGTTGTGGATGCATTATTATTTTTTACAATAATTAGTATATATGTATGTATGTACATTGCCCACTTTCAGCGTACAGCATCCTAAATTTATCAAGAACACTTTTAAAAATTGTAGAAGTTTCAAACGAAACAAAAAACACAGCAATTAAATCAACACACATCCAAACATACGTTTTATTGTATAAAAAACAACAACAACGTCAAACGAAACAAAACACCAAAAGCAAAAACCAAATACGCAATGCAATGAAACCAATACACATCCAAACATACGGTTTGTTGCTTTTTTGTCAAAACAAAAACAAAATACGCAAAGCAATAAAACCAACACCCAACTAAACATACGTTTAGTTGTATAAAAAACAACAACAACGTCAAAAGAAACATAACACAAACAAGTAAGAGAGCTATATTCGGCTGTGCCGTATCTTAAATACCCTTCACCAAATTATACTTTAAAATAAAAATTTCAAATATTTTTAGCTAAACACAAATTCAATTTTATTTTTCCAATTTTTTGGAATTTTTTTTTTCGAAATAGTTTTTTAATTTTTTTTTAAATTTAGTGAAAAAAAACATTTAGGTCAAAAAATATTTTTTCGATTTTTGACCCATTGTAGGTCCAACTTACTATGGTCTTATATACGTCGTTGCAAAGGTCTTTGAAATATCTATCATTAGATATCCATAATACAGATACAGGTCAAAATCTTGTGTAGAACAACATTTTCTGTAGAAAATCTTGATTATAACAATATTTTCTGTAGAAAATCTTGAGTATAACAATATTTTCTGTAGAAAATCTTGAGTATAACAATATTTTCTGTAGAAAATCTTGAGTATAACAATATTTTCTGTAGAAAATCTTGAGTATAACAATATTTTCTGTAGCAAATCTTGAGTATAACAATATTTTCTGTAGAAAATCTTGAGTATAACAATATTTTCTGTAGCAAATCTTGAGTATAACAATATTTTCTGTAGCAAATCTTGAGTATAACAATATTTTCTGTAGCAAATCTTGAGTATAACAATATTTTCTGTAGCAAATCTTGAGTATAACAATATTTTCTGTAGCAAATCTTGAGTATAACAATATTTTCTGTAGCAAATCTTGAGTATAACAATATTTTCTGTAGCAAATCTTGTCTATAACAATATTTTCTGTAGCAAATCTTGTCTATAACAATATTTTCTTTAGAAAATCTTGTCTATAACAATATTTTCTGTAGAAAATCTTGTGTAGAACAATATTTTCTGTAGAAAATCTTGTGTAGAACAATATTTTCTGTAGAAAATCTTGTGTAGAACAATATTTTCTGTAGCAAATCTTGTGTAGAACAATATTTTCTGTAGAAAATCTTGTGTAGAACAATATTTTCTGTAGAAAATCTTGTGTAGAACAATATTTTCTGTAGAAAATCTTGTGTAGAACAATATTTTCTGTAGAAAATCTTGTGTAGAACAATATTTTCTGTAGAAAATCTTGTGTAGAACAATATTTTCTGTAGAAAATCTTGTGTAGAACAATATTTTCTGTAGAAAATCTTGTGTAGAACAATATTTTCTGTAGAAAATCTTGTGTAGAACAATATTTTCTGTAGAAAATCTTGTGTAGAACAATATTTTCTGTAGAAAATCTTGTGTAGAACAATATTTTCTTTAGAAAATCTTGTGTAGAACAATATTTTCTGTAGAAAATCTTGTGTAGAACAATATTTTCTGTAGAAAATCTTGTGTAGAACAATATTTTCTGTAGAAAATCTTGTGTAGAACAATATTTTCTGTAGAAAATCTTGTGTAGAACAATATTTTCTGTAGAAAATCTTGTGTAGAACAATATTTTCTGTAGAAAATCTTGTGTAGAACAATATTTTCTGTAGAAAATCTTGTGTAGAACAATATTTTCTGTAGAAAATCTTGTGTAGAACAATATTTTCTGTAGAAAATCTTGTGTAGAACAATATTTTCTGTAGAAAATCTTGTGTAGAACAATATTTTCTGTAGAAAATCTTGTGTAGAACAATATTTTCTAGAGAAAATCTTGTGTGGAACAATATTTTCTAGAGAAAATCTTGTGTAGAACAATATTTTCTAGAGAAAATCTTGTGTAGAACAATATTTTCTAGAGAAAATCTTGTGTAGAACAATATTTTCTAGAGAAAATCTTGTGTAGAACAATATTTTCTAGAGAAAATCTTGTGTAGAACAATATTTTCTAGAGAAAATCTTGTGTAGAACAATATTTTCTAGAGAAAATCTTGTGTAGAACAATATTTTCTAGAGAAAATCTTGTGTAGAACAATATTTTCTAGAGAAAATCTTGTGTAGAACAATATTTTCTAGAGAAAATCTTGTGTAGAACAATATTTTCTAGAGAAAATCTTGTGTAGAACAATATTTTCTAGAGAAAATCTTGTGTAGAACAATATTTTCTAGAGAAAATCTTGTGTAGAACAATATTTTCTAGAGAAAATCTTGTGTAGAACAATATTTTCTAGAGAAAATCTTGTGTAGAACAATATTTTCTAGAGAAAATCTTGTGCAGAACAATATTTTCTAGAGAAAATCTTGTGCAGAACAATATTTTCTAGAGAAAATCTTGTGTAGAACAATATTTTCTAGAGAAAATCTTGTGCAGAACAATATTTTCTAGAGAAAATCTTGTGCAGAACAATATTTTCTAGAGAAAATCTTGTGCAGAACAATATTTTCTAGAGAAAATCTTGTGTAGAACAATATTTTCTAGAGAAAATCTTGTGCAGAACAATATTTTCTAGAGAAAATCTTGTGTAGAACAATATTTTCTAGAGAAAATCTTGTGTAGAACAATATTTTCTATAGAAAATCTTGTGTATAACAATATTTTCTATAGAAAATCTTGTGTAGAACAATATTTTCTAGAGAAAATCTTGTGTAGAACAATATTTTCTAGAGAAAATCTTGTGTAGAACAAAATTTTCTATAGAAAATCTTGTGTAGAACAAAATTTTCTATAGAAAATCTTGTATAGAACAATATTTTCTAGAGAAAATCTTGTGTAGAACAATATTTTCTAGCGAAAATCTTGTGTAGAACAATATTTTCTAGAGAAAATCTTGTGTAGAACAATATTTTCTAGAGAAAATCTTGTGTAGAACAATATTTTCTAGAGAAAATCTTGTGTAGAACAATATTTTCTAGAGAAAATCTTGTGTAGAACAATATTTTCTAGAGAAAATCTTGTGTAGAACAATATTTTCTAGAGAAAATCTTGTGTAGAACAATATTTTCTAGAGAAAATCTTGTGCAGAACAATATTTTCTAGGGAAAATCTTGTGTAGAACAATATTTTCTAGAGAAAATCTTGTGCAGAACAATATTTCTAGAGAAAATCTTGTGTAGAACAATATTTTCTAGAGAAAATCTGGTGTAGAACAATATTTTCTAGAGAAAATCTTGTGTAGAACAATATTTTCTAGAGAAAATCTTGTGTAGAACAATATTTTCTAGAGAAAATCTTGTGTAGAACAATATTTTCTAGAGAAAATCTTGTGTAGAACAATATTTTCTAGAGAAAATCTTGTGTAGAACAATTTTTTCTAGAGAAAATCTTGTGTAGAACAATATTTTGTATAGAACAATATTTTCTATAGAAAATCTTGTATAGAACAATATTTTCTATAGAAAATCTTGTATAGAACAATATTTTCTATAGAAAATCTTGTGTAGAACAATATTTTCTATAGAAAATCTTGTGTAGAACAATATTTTCTATAGAAAATCTTGTGTAGAACAATATTTTCTATAGAAAATCTTGTATAGAACAATATTTTCTATAGAAAATCTTGTGTAGAACAATATTTTCTATAGAAAGTCTTGTGTAGAACAATATTTTCTATAGAAAATCTTGTGTAGAACAATATTTTCTATAGAAAATCTTGTGTAGAACAATATTTTCTATAGAAAATCTTGTGTAGAACAATATTTTCTATAGAAAATCTTGTGTAGAACAATATTTTCTATAGAAAATCTTGTGTAGAACAATATTTTCTATAGAAAATCTTGTGTAGAACAATATTTTCTATAGAAAATCTTGTGTAGAACAATATTTTCTATAGAAAATCTTGTGTAGAACAATATTTTCTATAGAAAATCTTGTGTAGAACAATATTTTCTATAGAAAATCTTGTGTAGAACAATATTTTCTATAGAAAAGCTTGTGTAGAACAATATTTTCTATAGAAAATCTTGTGTAGAACAATATTTTCTATAGAAAATCTTGTGTAGAACAATATTTTCTATAGAAAATCTTGTGTAGAACAATATTTTCTATAGAAAATCTTGTGTAGAACAATATTTTCTATAGAAAATCTTGTGTAGAACAATATTTTCTATAGAAAATCTTGTGTAGAACAATATTTTCTATAGAAAATCTTGTGTAGAACAATATTTTCTATAGAAAATCTTGTGTAGAACAATATTTTCTATAGAAAATCTTGTGTAGAACAATATTTTCTATAGAAAATCTTGTGTAGAACAATATTTTCTATAGAAAATCTTGTGTAGAACAATATTTTCTATAGAAAATCTTGTGTAGAACAATATTTTCTATAGAAAATCTTGTGTAGAACAATATTTTCTATAGAAAATCTTGTGTAGAACAATATTTTCTATAGAAAATCTTGTGTAGAACAATATTTTCTATAGAAAATCTTGTGTAGAACAATATTTTCTATAGAAAATCTTGTGTAGAACAATATTTTCTATAGAAAATCTTGTGTAGAACAATATTTTCTATAGAAAATCTTGTGTAGAACAATATTTTCTATAGAAAATCTTGTGTAGAACAATATTTTCTATAGCAAATCTTGTGTAGAACAATATTTTCTATAGAAAATCTTGTGTAGAACAATATTCTCTATAGAAAATCTTGTGTAGAACAATATTTTCTATAGCAAATCTTGTGTAGAACAATATTTTCTATAGAAAATCTTGTGTAGAACAATATTTTCTATAGAAAATCTTGTGTAGAACAATATTTTCTATAGAAAATCTTGTGTATAACAATATTTTCTATGGAAAATCTTGTGTATAACACTATTTTCTATAGAAAATCTTGTGTATAACACTATTTTCTATAGAAAATCTTGTGCATAACAATATTTTCTATAGAAAATCTTGTGTAGAACAATATTTTCTATAGAAAATCTTGAGTAGAACAATATTTTCTATAGAAAATTTTGAGTAGAACAATATTTTCTATAGAAAATTTTGAGTAGAACAACATTTTCTATAGAAAATCTTGTGTAGAACAACGTTTTCTATAGAAAATCTTGTGTAGAACAATATTTTCTATAGAAAATCTTGTGTAGAACAATATTTTCTATAGAAAATCTTGTGTATAACAACATTTTCTATAGAAAATCTTGTGTAGAACAACATTTTCTATAGAAAATCTTGTGTATGCCGATATTTGCTATAGAAAATCTTGTGTAGAACAATATTTTCTATAGTAAATCTTGTGTAGAACAATATTTTCTATAGAAAATCTTGTGTAGAACAATATTTTCTATAGAAAATCTTGTGTAGAACAATATTTTCTATAGAAACTCTTGTGTAGAACAATATTTTCTATAGAAAATCTTGTGTAGAACAATATTTTCTATAGAAAATCTTGTGTAGAACAATATTTTCTATAGAAAATCTTGTGCATAACAATATTTTCTATAGAAAATCTTGTGTAGAACAATATTTTCTATAGAAAATCTTGTGCATAACAATATTTTCTATAGAAAATCTTGTGTAGAACAATATTTTCTATAGAAAATCTTGAATAGAACAATATTTTCTATAGAAAATTTTGAGTAGAACAACATTTTCTATAGAAAATCTTGTGTAGAACAATATTTTCTATAGAAAATCTTGTGTATAACAACATTTTCTATAGAAAATCTTGTGTATAACAACATTTTCTATAGAAAATCTTGTGTAGAACAACATTTTCTATAGAAAATCTTGTGTAGAACAACATTTTCTATAGAAAATCTTGTGTATGACGATATTTGCTATAGAAAATCTTGTGTAGAACAATATTTTCTATAGAAAATCTTGTGTAGAACAATATTTTCTATAGAAAATCTTGTGTAGAACAATATTTTCTATAGAAAATCTTGTGTAGAACAATATTTTCTATAGAAAATCTTGTGTAGAACAATATTTTCTATAGAAAATCTTGTGTAGAACAATATTTTCTATAGAAACTCTTGTGTAGAACAATATTTTCTATAGAAAATCTTGTGTAGAACAATATTTTCTATAGAAAATCTTGTGTAGAACAATATTTTCTATAGAAAATCTTGTGTAGAACAATATTTTCTATAGAAAATCTTGTGTAGAACAATATTTTCTATAGAAAATCTTGTGTAGAACAATATTTTCTATAGAAAATCTTGTGTAGAACAATATTTTCTATAGAAAATCTTGTGTAGAACAATATTTTCTATAGAAAATCTTGTGTAGAACAATATTTTCTATAGAAAATCTTGTGTAGAACAATATTTTCTATAGAAAATCTTGTGTAGAACAATATTTTCTATAGAAAATCTTGTGTAGAACAATATTTTCTATAGAAAATCTTGTGTAGAACAATATTTTCTATAGAAAATCTTGTGTAGAACAATATTTTCTATAGAAAATCTTGTGTAGAACAATATTTTCTATAGAAAATCTTGTGTAGAACAATATTTTCTATAGAAAATCTTGTGTAGAACAATATTTTCTATAGAAAATCTTGTGTAGAACAATATTTTCTATAGAAAATCTTGTGTAGAACAATATTTTCTATAGAAAATCTTGTGTAGAACAATATTTTCTATAGAAAATCTTGTGTAGAACAATATTTTCTATAGAAAATCTTGTGTAGAACAATATTTTCTATAGAAAATCTTGTGTAGAACAATATTTTCTATAGAAAATCTTGTGTAGAACAATATTTTCTATAGAAAATCTTGTGTAGAACAATATTTTCTATAGAAAATCTTGTGTAGAACAATATTTTCTATAGAAAATCTTGTGTAGAACAATATTTTCTATAGAAAATCTTGTGTAGAACAATATTTTCTATAGAAAATCTTGTGTAGAACAATATTTTCTATAGAAAATCTTGTGTATAACAATATTTTCTATAGAAAATCTTGTGTATAACAATATTTTCTGTAGAAAATCTTGTGTATAACACTATTTTCTATAGAAAATCTTGTGTATAACACTATTTTCTATAGAAAATCTTGTGCATAACAATATTTTCTATAGAAAATCTTGTGTAGAACAATATTTTCTATAGAAAATCTTGTGTATAACAACATTTTCTATAGAAAATTTTGAGTAGAACAACATTTTCTATAGAAAATCTTGTGTAGAACAACATTTTCTATAGAAAATCTTGTGTATGACGAAATTTGCTATAGAAAATCTTGTGTAGAACAATATTTTCTATAGAAAATCTTGTGTAGAACAATATTTTCTATAGAAAATCTTGTGTAGAACAATATTTTCTATAGAAAATCTTGTGTAGAACAATATTTTCTATAGAAAATCTTGTGTAGAACAATATTTTCTATAGAAAATCTTGTGTAGAACAATATTTTCTATAGAAAATCTTGTGTAGAACAATATTTTCTATAGAAAATCTTGTGTAGAACAACATTTTCTGTAGAGATTTTCTATAGAAAATATTGTTCTACACAAGATTTTCTATAGAAAATATTGTTCTACGCAAGATTTTCTATAGAAAATATTGTTCTACATAAGATTTTCTATAGAAAATATTGTTCTACATAAGATTTTCTATAGAAAATATTGTTCTACACAAGATTTTCTATAGAAAATATTGTTCTACACAAGATTTTCTATAGAAAATATTGTTCTACACAAGATTTTCTATAGAAAATATTGTTCTACACAAGATTTTCTATAGAAAATATTGTGCTACTCAAGATTTTCTATAGAAAATATTGTGCTACTCAAGATTTTCTATAGAAAATATTGTTATACACAAGATTTTCTATAGAAAATATTGTTCTACACAAGATTTTCTATAGAAAATATTGTTCTACACAAGATTTTCTATAGAAAATATTGTTCTACACAAGATTTTCTATAGAAAATATTGTTCTACACAAGATTTTCTATAGAAAATATTGTTCTACACAAGATTTTCTATAGAAAATATTGTTCTACACAAGATTTTCTATAGAAAATATTGTTCTACACAAGATTTTCTATAGAAAATATTGTTCTACACAAGATTTTCTATAGAAAATATTGTTCTACACAAGATTTTCTATAGAAAATATTGTTCTACACAAGATTTTCTATAGAAAATATTGTTCTACACAAGATTTTCTATAGAAAATATTGTTCTACACAAGATTTTCTATAGAAAATATTGTTCTACACAAGATTTTCTATAGAAAATATTGTTCTACACAAGATTTTCTATAGAAAATATTGTTCTACACAAGATTTTCTATAGAAAATATTGTTCTACACAAGATTTTCTATAGAAAATATTGTTCTACACAAGATTTTCTATAGAAAATATTGTTCTACACAAGATTTTCTATAGAAAATATTGTTCTACACAAGATTTTCTATAGAAATCTACACAAGATTTTCTATAGAAAATATTGTTCTACACAAGATTTTCTATAGAAAATATTGTTCTACACAAGATTTTCTATAGAAAATATTGTTCTACACAAGATTTTCTATAGAAAATATTGTTCTACACAAGATTTTCTATAGAAAATATTGTTCTACACAAGATTTTCTATAGAAAATATTGTTGTACACAAGATTTTCTATAGAAAATATTGTTCTACACAAGATTTTCTATAGAAAATATTGTTCTACACAAGATTTTCTATAGAAAATATTGTTCTACACAAGATTTTCTATAGAAAATATTGTTCTACACAAGATTTTCTATAGAAAATATATCTTGTGTATAACAATATTTTCTATAGAAAATCTTGTGTATAACAATATTTTCTATAGAAAATCTTGTGTATAACAATATTTTCTATAGAAAATCTTGTGTATAACAATATTTTCTATAGAAAATCTTGTGTATAACAATATTTTCTATAGAAAATCTGGTGTATAACAATATTTTCTGTAGAAAATCTTGTGTATAACAATATTTTCTATAGAAAATCTTGTGCAGAACAATATTTTCTATAGAAAATCTTGTGCAGAACAATATTTTCTATAGAAAATCTTGTGCAGAACAATATTTTCTATAGAAAATCTTGTGCAGAACAATATTTTCTATAGAAAATCTTGTGCAGAACAATATTTTCTATAGAAAATCTTGTGCAGAACAATATTTTCTATAGAAAATCTTGTGCAGAACAATATTTTCTATAGAAAATCTTGTGCAGAACAATATTTTCTATAGAAAATCTTGTGCAGAACAATATTTTCTATAGAAAATCTTGTGTAGAACAATATTTTCTATAGAAAATTTTGTGTAGAACAATATTTTCTATAGAAAATTTTGTGTAGAACAATATTTTCTATAGAAAATTTTGTGTAGAACAATATTTTCTATAGAAAATTTTGTGTAGAACAATATTTTCTATAGAAAATCTTGTGTAGAACAATATTTTTTATAGAAAATCTTGTGTAGAACAATATTTTTTATAGAAAATCTTGTGTAGAACAATATTTTCTATAGAAAATCTTGTGTAGAACAATATTTTCTATAGAAAATCTTGTGTAGAACAATATTTTCTATAGAAAATCTTGTGTAGTACAATATTTTCTATAGAAAATCTTGTGTAGAACAATATTTTCTATAGAAAATCTTGTGTAGAACAATATTTTCTATAGAAAATCTTGTGTAGAACAATATTTTCTATAGAAAATCTTGTGTAGAACAATATTTTCTATAGAAAATCTTGTGTAGAACAATATTTTCTATAGAAAATCTTGTGTAGAACAATATTTTCTATAGAAAATCTTGTGTAGAACAATATTTTCTATAGAAAATCTTGTGTAGAACAATATTTTCTATAGAAAATCTTGTGTAGAACAATATTTTCTATAGAAAATCTTGTGTAGAACAATATTTTCTATAGAAAATCTTGTGTAGAACAATATTTTCTATAGAAAATCTTGTGTAGAACAATATTTTCTATAGAAAATCTTGTGTAGAACAATATTTTCTATAGAAAATCTTGTGTAGAACAATATTTTCTATAGAAAATCTTGTGTAGAACAATATTTTCTATAGAAAATCTTGTGTAGAACAATATTTTCTATAGAAAATCTTGTGTAGAACAATATTTTCTATAGAAAATCTTGTGTAGAACAATATTTTCTATAGAAAATCTTGTGTAGAACAATATTTTCTATAGAAAATCTTGTGTAGAACAATATTTTCTATAGAAAATCTTGTGTAGAACAATATTTTCTATAGAAAATCTTGTGTAGAACAATATTTTCTATAGAAAATCTTGTGTAGAACAACATTTTCTATAGAAAATCTTGTGTAGAACAACATTTTCTATAGAAAATCTTGTGTATGACGATATTTGCTATAGAAAATCTTGTGTAGAACAATATTTTCTATAGAAAATCTTGTGTAGAACAATATTTTCTATAGAAAATCTTGTGTAGAACAATATTTTCTATAGAAAATCTTGTGTAGAACAATATTTTCTATAGAAAATCTTGTGTAGAACAATATTTTCTATAGAAAATCTTGTGTAGAACAATATTTTCTATAGAAAATCTTGTGTAGAACAATATTTTCTATAGAAACTCTTGTGTAGAACAATATTTTCTATAGAAAATCTTGTGTAGAACAATATTTTCTATAGAAAATCTTGTGTAGAACAATATTTTCTATAGAAAATCTTGTGTAGAACAATATTTTCTATAGAAAATCTTGTGTAGAACAATATTTTCTATAGAAAATCTTGTGTAGAACAATATTTTCTATAGAAAATCTTGTGTAGAACAATATTTTCTATAGAAAATCTTGTGTAGAACAATATTTTCTATAGAAAATCTTGTGTAGAACAATATTTTCTATAGAAAATCTTGTGTAGAACAATATTTTCTATAGAAAATCTTGTGTAGAACAATATTTTCTATAGAAAATCTTGTGTAGAACAATATTTTCTATAGAAAATCTTGTGTAGAACAATATTTTCTATAGAAAATCTTGTGTAGAACAATATTTTCTATAGAAAATCTTGTGTAGAACAATATTTTCTATAGAAAATCTTGTGTAGAACAATATTTTCTATAGAAAATCTTGTGTAGAACAATATTTTCTATAGAAAATCTTGTGTAGAACAATATTTTCTATAGAAAATCTTGTGTAGAACAATATTTTCTATAGAAAATCTTGTGTAGAACAATATTTTCTATAGAAAATCTTGTGTAGAACAATATTTTCTATAGAAAATCTTGTGTAGAACAATATTTTCTATAGAAAATCTTGTGTAGAACAATATTTTCTATAGAAAATCTTGTGTAGAACAATATTTTCTATAGAAAATCTTGTGTATAACAATATTTTCTATAGAAAATCTTGTGTATAACAATATTTTCTGTAGAAAATCTTGTGTATAACACTATTTTCTATAGAAAATCTTGTGTATAACACTATTTTCTATAGAAAATCTTGTGCATAACAATATTTTCTATAGAAAATCTTGTGTAGAACAATATTTTCTATAGAAAATCTTGTGTATAACAACATTTTCTATAGAAAATTTTGAGTAGAACAACATTTTCTATAGAAAATCTTGTGTAGAACAACATTTTCTATAGAAAATCTTGTGTATGACGATATTTGCTATAGAAAATCTTGTGTAGAACAATATTTTCTATAGAAAATCTTGTGTAGAACAATATTTTCTATAGAAAATCTTGTGTAGAACAATATTTTCTATAGAAAATCTTGTGTAGAACAATATTTTCTATAGAAAATCTTGTGTAGAACAATATTTTCTATAGAAAATCTTGTGTAGAACAATATTTTCTATAGAAAATCTTGTGTAGAACAATATTTTCTATAGAAAATCTTGTGTAGAACAACATTTTCTGTAGAGATTTTCTATAGAAAATATTGTTCTACACAAGATTTTCTATAGAAAATATTGTTCTACGCAAGATTTTCTATAGAAAATATTGTTCTACATAAGATTTTCTATAGAAAATATTGTTCTACACAAGATTTTCTATAGAAAATATTGTTCTACACAAGATTTTCTATAGAAAATATTGTTCTACATAAGATTTTCTATAGAAAATATTGTTCTACACAAGATTTTCTATAGAAAATATTGTTCTACACAAGATTTTCTATAGAAAATATTGTTCTACACAAGATTTTCTATAGAAAATATTGTGCTACTCAAGATTTTCTATAGAAAATATTGTGCTACTCAAGATTTTCTATAGAAAATATTGTTATACACAAGATTTTCTATAGAAAATATTGTTCTACACAAGATTTTCTATAGAAAATATTGTTCTACACAAGATTTTCTATAGAAAATATTGTTCTACACAAGATTTTCTATAGAAAATATTGTTCTACACAAGATTTTCTATAGAAAATATTGTTCTACACAAGATTTTCTATAGAAAATATTGTTCTACACAAGATTTTCTATAGAAAATATTGTTCTACACAAGATTTTCTATAGAAAATATTGTTCTACACAAGATTTTCTATAGAAAATATTGTTCTACACAAGATTTTCTATAGAAAATATTGTTCTACACAAGATTTTCTATAGAAATCTACACAAGATTTTCTATAGAAAATATTGTTCTACACAAGATTTTCTATAGAAAATATTGTTCTACACAAGATTTTCTATAGAAAATATTGTTCTACACAAGATTTTCTATAGAAAATATTGTTCTACACAAGATTTTCTATAGAAAATATTGTTCTACACAAGATTTTCTATAGAAAATATTGTTGTACACAAGATTTTCTATAGAAAATATTGTTCTACACAAGATTTTCTATAGAAAATATTGTTCTACACAAGATTTTCTATAGAAAATATTGTTCTACACAAGATTTTCTATAGAAAATATTGTTCTACACAAGATTTTCTATAGAAAATATATCTTGTGTATAACAATATTTTCTATAGAAAATCTTGTGTATAACAATATTTTCTATAGAAAATCTTGTGTATAACAATATTTTCTATAGAAAATCTTGTGTATAACAATATTTTCTATAGAAAATCTGGTGTATAACAATATTTTCTATAGAAAATCTGGTGTATAACAATATTTTCTATAGAAAATCTGGTGTATAACAATATTTTCTATAGAAAATCTGGTGTATAACAATATTTTCTGTAGAAAATCTTGTGTATAACAATATTTTCTATAGAAAATCTTGTGCAGAACAATATTTTCTATAGAAAATCTTGTGCAGAACAATATTTTCTATAGAAAATCTTGTGCAGAACAATATTTTCTATAGAAAATCTTGTGCAGAACAATATTTTCTATAGAAAATCTTGTGCAGAACAATATTTTCTATAGAAAATCTTGTGCAGAACAATATTTTCTATAGAAAATCTTGTGTAGAACAATATTTTCTATAGAAAATTTTGTGTAGAACAATATTTTCTATAGAAAATTTTGTGTAGAACAATATTTTCTATAGAAAATTTTGTGTAGAACAATATTTTCTATAGAAAATTTTGTGTAGAACAATATTTTCTATAGAAAATTTTGTGTAGAACAATATTTTCTATAGAAAATTTTGTGTAGAACAATATTTTCTATAGAAAATTTTGTGTAGAACAATATTTTCTATAGAAAATTTTGTGTAGAACAATATTTTCTATAGAAAATTTTGTGTAGAACAATATTTTCTATAGAAAATTTTGTGTAGAACAATATTTTCTATAGAAAATCTTGTGTAGAACAATATTTTTTATAGAAAATCTTGTGTAGAACAATATTTTCTATAGAAAATCTTGTGTAGAACAATATTTTCTATAGAAAATCTTGTGTAGAACAATATTTTCTATAGAAAATCTTGTGTAGAACAATATTTTCTATAGAAAATCTTGTGTAGTACAATATTTTCTATAGAAAATCTTGTGTAGAACAATATTTTCTATAGAAAATCTTGTGTAGAACAATATTTTCTATAGAAAATCTTGTGTAGAACAATATTTTCTATAGAAAATCTTGTGTAGAACAATATTTTCTATAGAAAATCTTGTGTAGAACAATATTTTCTATAGAAAATCTTGTGTAGAACAATATTTTCTATAGGAAATCTTGTGTAGAACAATATTTTCTATAGAAAATCTTGTGTAGAACAATATTTTCTATAGAAAATCTTGTGTAGAACAATATTTTCTATAGAAAATCTTGTGTAGAACAATATTTTCTATAGAAAATCTTGTGTAGAACAATATTTTCTATAGAAAATCTTGTGTAGAACAATATTTTCTATAGAAAATCTTGTGTAGAACAATATTTTCTATAGAAAATCTTGTGTAGAACAATATTTTCTATAGAAAATCTTGTGTAGAACAATATTTTCTATAGAAAATCTTGTGTAGAACAATATTTTCTATAGAAAATCTTGTGTAGAACAATATTTTCTATAGAAAATCTTGTGTAGAACAATATTTTCTATAGAAAATCTTGTGTAGAACAATATTTTCTATAGAAAATCTTGTGTAGAACAATATTTTCTATAGAAAATCTTGTGTAGAACAATATTTTCTATAGAAAATCTTGTGTAGAACAATATTTTCTATAGAAAATCTTGTGTAGAACAATATTTTCTATAGAAAATCTTGTGTAGAACAATATTTTCTATAGAAAATCTTGTGTAGAACAATATTTTCTATAGAAAATCTTGTGTAGAACAATATTTTCTATAGAAAATCTTGTGTAGAACAATATTTTCTATAGAAAATCTTGTGTAGAACAATATTTTCTATAGAAAATCTTGTGTAGAACAATATTTTCTATAGAAAATCTTGTGTAGAACAATATTTTCTATAGAAAATCTTGTGTAGAACAATATTTTCTATAGAAAATCTTGTGTAGAACAATATTTTCTATAGAAAATCTTGTGTAGAACAATATTTTCTATAGAAAATCTTGTGTAGAACAATATTTTCTATAGAAAATCTTGTGTAGAACAATATTTTCTATAGAAAATCTTGTGTAGAACAATATTTTCTATAGAAAATCTTGTGTAGAACAATATTTTCTATAGAAAATCTTGTGTAGAACAATATTTTCTATAGAAAATCTTGTGTAGAACAATATTTTCTATAGAAAATCTTGTGTAGAACAATATTTTCTATAGAAAATCTTGTGTAGAACAATATTTTCTACAGAAAATCTTGTGTAGAACAATATTTTCTATAGAAAATCTTGTGTAGAACAATATTTTCTATAGAAAATCTTGTGTAGAACAATATTTTCTATAGAAAATCTTGTGTAGAACTATATTTTCTATAGAAAATCTTGTGTAGAACTATATTTTCTATAGAAAATCTTGTGTAGAACAATATTTTCTATAGAAAATCTTGTGTAGAACAATATTTTCTATAGAAAATCTTGTGTTTGACGATATTTGCTATAGAAAATCTTGTGTAGAACAATATTTTCTATAGAAAATTTTGAGTAGAACAACATTTTCTATAGAAAATCTTGTGTAGAACAATATTTTCTATAGAAAATCTTGTGTATAACAACATTTTCTATAGAAAATCTTGTGTAGAACAACATTTTCTATAGAAAATCTTGTGTATGACGATATTTGCTATAGAAAATCTTGTGTAGAACAATATTTTCTATAGAAAATCTTGTGTAGAACAATATTTTCTATAGAAAATCTTGAGTAGCACAATATTTTCTATAGAAAATCTTGTGTAGAACAATATTTTCTATAGAAAATCTTGTGTAGAACAATATTTTCTATAGAAAATCTTGTGTAGAACAATATTTTCTATAGAAAATCTTGTGTAGAACAATATTTTCTATAGAAAATCTTGTGTAGAACAATATTTTCTATAGAAAATCTTGTGTAGAACAATATTTTCTATAGAAAATCTTGTGTAGAACAATATTTTCTATAGAAAATCTTGTGTAGAACAATATTTTCTATAGAAAATCTTGTGTAGAACAATATTTTCTATAGAAAATCTTGTGTAGAACAATATTTTCTATAGAAAATCTTGTGTATAACAATATTTTCTATAGAAAATCTTGTGCAGAACAATATTTTCTATAGAAAATCTTGAGTAGCACAATATTTTCTATAGAAAATCTTGAGTAGCACAATATTTTCTATAGAAAATCTTGAGTAGCACAATATTTTCTATACAAAATCTTGAGTAGCACAATATTTTCTATACAAAATCTTGAGTAGCAATATTTTCTATAGAAAATCTTGTGTAGAACAATATTTTCTATAGAAAATTTTGCGTAGAACAATATTTTCTATAGAAAATCTTGTGTAGAACAATATTTTCTATAGAAAATCTTGTGTAGAACAATATTTTCTATAGAAAATCTTGTGTAGAACAATATTTTCTATAGAAAATCTTGTGTAGAACAATATTTTCTATAGAAAATCTTGTGTAGAACAATATTTTCTATAGAAAATCTTGTGTAGAACAATATTTTCTATAGAAAATCTTGTGTAGAAACATATTTTCTATAGAAAATCTTGTGTAGAACAATATTTTCTATAGAAAATCTTGTGTAGAACAATATTTTCTATAGAAAATCTTGTGTAGAACAATATTTTCTATAGAAAATCTTGTGTAGAACAATATTTTCTATAGAAAATCTTGTGTAGAACAATATTTTCTATAGAAAATCTTGTGTAGAACAATATTTTCTATAGAAAATCTTGTGTAGAACAATATTTTCTATAGAAAATCTTGTGTAGAACAATATTTTCTATAGAAAATCTTGTGTAGAACAATATTTTCTATAGAAAATCTTGTGTAGAACAATATTTTCTATAGAAAATCTTGTGTAGAACAATACTTTCTATAGAAAATCTTGTGTAGAACAATACTTTCTATAGAAAATCTTGTGTAGAACAATATTTTCTATAGAAAATCTTGTGTAGAACAATATTTTCTATAGAAAATCTTGTGTAGAACAATATTTTCTATAGAAAATCTTGTGTAGAACAATATTTTCTATAGAAAATCTTGTGTAGAACAATATTTTCTATAGAAAATCTTGTGTAGTACAATATTTTCTATAGAAAATCTTGTGTAGAACAATATTTTCTATAGAAAATCTTGTATAGAACAATATTTTCTATAGAAAATCTTGTATAGAACAATATTTTCTATAGAAAATCTTGAGTATAACAATATTTGCTATAGAAAATCTTGAGTATAACAATATTTGCTATAGAAAATCTTGTGTATAACGATTTTTTCTATAGAAAATCTTGTGTATGACGATATTTTCTATAGAAAATCTTGTGTAAAACAACATTTTCTATAGAAAATCTTGTGTAGAACAACATTTTCTATAGAAAATCTTGTGTAGAACAACATTTTCTATAGAAAATCTTGTGTAGAACAACACTTCCTATAGAAAATCTTGTGTAGAACAACATTTCCTATAGAAAATCTTGTGTAGAACAACATTTTCTATAGAAAATCTTGTGTTGAACAACATTTTCTATAGAAAATCTTGTGTAGAACAACATTTTCTATAGAAAATCTTGTGTAGAACAACATTTTCTATAGAAAATCTTGTGTAGAACAACATTTTCTATAGAAAATCTTGTGTAGAACAACATTTTCTATAGAAAATCTTGTGTAGAACAATATTTTCTATAGAAAATCTTATGTAGAACAACATTTTCTATAGAAAATCTTGTGTAGAGCAACATTTTCTATAGAAAATCTTGTGTAGAACAACATTTTCTATAGAAAATCTTGTGTAGAACAACATTTTCTATAGAAAATCTTGTGTAGAACAACATTTTCTATAGCAAATCTTGTGTAGAACAACATTTTCTATAGAAAATCTTGTGTAGAACAACATTTTCTATAGAAAATCATGTGTAGAACGACATTTTCTATAGAAAATCATGTGTAGAACGACATTTTCTATAGAAAATCTTGTGTAGAACAATATTTTCTATAGAAAATCTTGTGTAGAACAACATTTTCTATAGCAAATCTTGTGTAGAACAACATTTACTATAGAAAATCTTGTGTAGAACAACATTTTCTATAGAAAATCTTGTGTAGAACAACATTTTCTATAGAAAATCTTGTGTAGAGCAACATTTTCTATAGAAAATCTTGTGTAGAGCAACATTTTCTATAGAAAATCTTGTGTAGAACAACATTTTCTATAGAAAATCTTGTGTAGAACAACATTTTCTATAGAAAATCTTGTGTAGAACAACATTTTCTATAGAAAATCTTGTGTAGAACAACATATTCTATAGAAGATCTTGTGTAGGACAACATTTTCTATAGAAAATCTTGTGTAGAACAACATTTTCTATAGCAAATCTTGTGTAGAACAACATTTTCTATAGAAAATCTTGTGTAGAACAACATTTTCTATAGAAAATCATGTGTAGAACGACATTTTCTATAGAAAATCTTGTGTAGAACAACATTTTCTATAGCAAATCTTGTGTAGAACAACATTTACTATAGAAAATCTTGTGTAGAACAACATTTTCTATAGAAAATCTTGTGTAGGGCAACATTTTCTATAGAAAATCTTGTGTAGAACAACATTTTCTATAGAAAATCTTGTGTAGAGCAACATTTTCTATAGAAAATCTTGTGTAGAGCAACATTTTCTATAGAAAATCTTGTGTAGAACAACATTTTCTATAGAAAATCTTGTGTAGAACAACATTTTCTATAGAAAATCTTGTGTAGAACAACATTTTCTATAGAAAATCTTGTGTAGAACAACATTTTCTATAGAAAATCTTGTGTAGAACAACATTTTCTATAGAAAATCTTGTGTAGAACAACATTTTCTATAGAAAATCTTGTGTAGAACAACATTTTCTATAGAAAATCTTGTGTAGAACAACATTTTCTATAGAAAATCTTGTGTAGAACACATTTTCTATAGAAAATCTTGTGTAGAACAACATTTTCTATAGAAAATCGTGTGTAGAACAACATTTTCTATAGAAAATCTTGTGTAGAACAACATTTTCTATAGAAAATCTTGTGTAGAACAACATTTTCTATAGAAAATCTTGTGTAGAACAACATTTTCTATAGAAAATCTTGTGTAGAACAACATATTCTATAGAAGATCTTGTGTAGAACAACATATTCTATAGAAGATCTTGTGTAGGACAACATTTTCTATAGAAAATCTTGTGTAGAACAACATTTTCTATAGAAAATCTTGTGTAGAACAACATTTTCTATAGAAAATCTTGTGTAGAACAACATTTTCTATAGAAAATCTTGTGTAGAACAACATTTTCTATAGAAAATCTTGTGTAGAACAACATTTTCTATAGAAAATCTTGTGTAGAACAACATTTTCTATAGAAAATCTTGTATAGAACAACATTTTCTATCTATAGAAAATCTTGTATAGAACAATATTTTCTATAGAAAATATTTTCTGTAGAAAATCTTGAGTATAACAATATTTGCTATAGAAAATCTTGAGTATAACAATATTTGCTATAGAAAATCTTGAGTATAACAATATTTGCTATAGAAAATCTTGTGTATAACGATTTTTTCTATAGAAAATCTTGTGTATGACGATATTTTCTATAGAAAATCTTGTGTAAAACAACATTTTCTATAGAAAATCTTGTGTAGAACAACATTTTCTATAGAAAATCTTGTGTAGAACAACATTTTCTATAGAAAATCTTGTGTAGAACAACATTTTCTATAGAAAATCTTGTGTAGAACAACATTTTCTATAGAAAATCTTGTGTAGAACAACATTTTCTATAGAAAATCTTGTGTAGAACAACATTTTCTATAGAAAATCTTGTGTAGAACAACATTTTCTATAGAAAATCTTGTGTTGAACAACATTTTCTATAGAAAATCTTGTGTTGAACAACATTTTCTATTGAAAATCTTGTGTAGAACAACATTTTCTATAGAAAATCTTGTGTAGAACAACATTTTCTATAGAAAATCTTGTGTAGAACAACATTTTCTATAGAAAATCTTGTGTAGAACAACATTTTCTATAGAAAATCTTGTGTAGAACAACATTTTCTATAGAAAATCTTGTGTAGAACAACATTTTCTATAGAAAATCTTGTGTAGAACAACATTTTCTATAGAAAATCTTGTGTAGAACAACATTTTCTATAGAAAATCTTGTGTAGAACAACATTTTCTATAGAAAATCTTGTGTAGAACAACATTTTCTATAGAAAATCTTGTGTAGAACAACATTTTCTATAGAAAATCTTGTGTAGAACAACATTTTCTATAGAAAATCTTGTGTAGAACAACATTTTCTATAGAAAATCTTGTGTAGAACAACATTTTCTATAGAAAATCTTGTGTAGAACAACATTTTCTATAGAAAATCTTGTGTAGAACAATATTTTCTATAGAAAATCTTGTGTAGAACAATATTTTCTATAGAAAATCTTGTGTAGAACAACATTTTCTATAGAAAATCTTGTGTAGAGCAACATTTTCTATAGAAAATCTTGTGTAGAACAACATTTTCTATAGAAAATCTTGTGTAGAACAACATTTTCTATAGAAAGTCTTGTGTAGAACAACATTTTCTATAGAAAATCTTGTGTAGAACAACATTTTCTATAGCAAATCTTGTGTAGAACAACATTTTCTATAGAAAATCTTGTGTAGAACAACATTTTCTATAGAAAATCATGTGTAGAACGACATTTTCTATAGAAAATCATGTGTAGAACGACATTTACTATAGAAAATAATGTGTAGAACGACATTTTCTATAGAAAATCTTGTGTAGAACAACATTTTCTATAGCAAATCTTGTGTAGAACAACATTTACTATAGAAAATCTTGTGTAGAACAACATTTTCTATAGAAAATCTTGTGTAGAGCAACATTTTCTATAGAAAATCTTGTGTAGAACAACAATTTCTATAGAAAATCTTGTGTAGAGCAACATTTTCTATAGAAAATCTTGTGTAGAACAACATTTACTATAGAAAATCTTGTGTAGAACAACATTTTCTATAGAAAATCTTGTGTAGAGCAACATTTTCTATAGAAAATCTTGTGTAGAACAACATTTTCTATAGAAAATCTTGTGTAGAGCAACATTTCCTATAGAAAATCTTGTGTAGAGCAACATTTTCTATAGAAAATCTTGTGTAGAACAACATTTTCTATAGAAAATCTTGTGTAGAACAACATTTTCTATAGAAAATCTTGTGTAGAACAACATTTTCTATAGAAAATCTTGTGTAGAACAACATTTTCTATAGAAAATCGTGTGTAGAACAACATTTTCTATAGAAAATCTTGTGTAGAACAACATTTTCTATAGAAAATCTTGTGTAGAACAACATTTTCTATAGAAAATCTTGTGTAGAACAACATTTTCTATAGAAAATCTTGTGTAGAACAACATTTTCTATAGAAAATCTTGTGTAGAACAACATTTTCTATAGAAAATCTTGTGTAGAACAACATTTTCTATAGAAAATCTTGTGTAGAACAACATTTTCTATAGAAAATCTTGTGTAGAACAACATATTCTATAGAAGATCTTGTGTAGGACAACATTTTCTATAGAAAATCTTGTGTAGAACAACATTTTCTATAGAAAATCTTGTGTAGAACAACATTTTCTATAGAAAATCTTGTGTAGAACAACATTTTCTATAGAAAATCTTGTGTAGAACAACATTTTCTATAGAAAATCTTGTGTAGAACAACATTTTCTATAGAAAATCTTGTGTAGAACAACATTTTCTATAGAAAATCTTGTGTAGAACAACATTTTCTATAGAAAATCTTGTGTAGAACAACATTTTCTATAGAAAATCTTGTATAGAACAACATTTTCTATCTATAGAAAATCTTGTATAGAACAATATTTTCTATAGAAAATATTTTCTGTAGAAAATCTTGAGTATAACAATATTTGCTATAGAAAATCTTGAGTATAACAATATTTGCTATAGAAAATCTTGAGTATAACAATATTTGCTATAGAAAATCTTGTGTATAACGATTTTTTCTATAGAAAATCTTGTGTATGACGATATTTTCTATAGAAAATCTTGTGTAAAACAACATTTTCTATAGAAAATCTTGTGTAGAACAACATTTTCTATAGAAAATCTTGTGTAGAACAACATTTTCTATAGAAAATCTTGTGTAGAACAACATTTTCTATAGAAAATCTTGTGTAGAACAACATTTTCTATAGAAAATCTTGTGTAGAACAACATTTTCTATAGAAAATCTTGTGTAGAACAACATTTTCTATAGAAAATCTTGTGTTGAACAACATTTTCTATAGAAAATCTTGTGTTGAACAACATTTTCTATAGAAAATCTTGTGTAGAACAACATTTTCTATAGAAAATCTTGTGTAGAACAACATTTGCTATAGAAAATCTTGTGTAGAACAACATTTTCTATAGAAAATCTTGTGTAGAACAACATTTTCTATAGAAAATCTTGTGTAGAACAACATTTTCTATAGAAAATCTTGTGTAGAACAACATTTTCTATAGAAAATCTTGTGTAGAACAACATTTTCTATAGAAAATCTTGTGTAGAACAACATTTTCTATAGAAAATCTTGTGTAGAACAACATTTTCTATAGAAAATCTTGTGTAGAACAACATTTTCTATAGAAAATCTTGTGTAGAACAACATTTTCTATAGAAAATCTTGTGTAGAACAACATTTTCTATAGAAAATCTTGTGTAGAACAACATTTTCTATAGAAAATCTTGTGTAGAACAACATTTTCTATAGAAAATCTTGTGTAGAACAACATTTTCTATAGAAAATCTTGTGTAGAACAACATTTTCTATAGAAAATCTTGTGTAGAACAACATTTTCTATAGAAAATCTTGTGTAGAACAACATTTTCTATAGAAAATCATGTGTAGAACAACATTTTCTATAGAAAATCTTGTGTAGAACAACATTTTCTATAGAAAATCTTGTGTAGAGCAACATTTTCTATAGAAAATCTTGTGTAGAACAACATTTTCTATAGAAAATCTTGTGTAGAACAACATTTTCTATAGAAAATCTTGTGTAGAACAACATTTTCTATAGAAAATCTTGTGTAGAACTACATTTTCTATAGAAAATCTTGTGTAGAACTACATTTTCTATAGAAAATCTTGTGTAGAACTACATTTTCTATAGCAAATCTTGTGTAGAACAACATTTTCTATAGAAAATCTTGTGTAGAACAACATTTTCTATAGAAAATCATGTGTAGAACGACATTTTCTATAGAAAATAATGTGTAGAACGACATTTTCTATAGAAAATCTTGTGTAGAACCACATTTTCTATAGCAAATCTTGTGTAGAACAACATTTACTATAGAAAATCTTGTGTAGAACAACATTTTCTATAGAAAATCTTGTGTAGAGCAACATTTTCTATAGAAAATCTTGTGTAGAACAACAATTTCTATAGAAAATCTTGTGTAGAGCAACATTTTCTATAGAAAATCTTGTGTAGAGCAACAATTTCTATAGAAAATCTTGTGTAGAACAACATTTTCTATAGAAAATCTTGTGTAGAACAACATTTTCTATAGAAAATCTTGTCTAGAACAACATTTTCTATAGAAAATCTTGTGTAGAACAACATTTTCTATAGAAAATCTTGTGTAGAACAACATTTTGTATAGAAAATCTTGTGTAGAACAACATTTTCTATAGAAAATCTTGTGTAGAACAACATTTTCTATAGAAAATCTTGTGTAGAACAACATTTTCTATAGAAAATCTTGTGTAGAACAACATTTTCTATAGAAAATCTTGTGTAGAACAACATATTCTATAGAAGATCTTGTGTAGGACAACATTTTCTATAGAAAATCTTGTGTAGAACAACATTTTCTATAGCAAATCTTGTGTAGAACAACATTTTCTATAGAAAATCTTGTGTAGAACAACATTTTCTATAGAAAATCATGTGTAGAACGAAATTTTCTATAGAAAATCTTGTGTAGAACAACATTTTCTATAGCAAATCTTGTGTAGAACAACATTTACTATAGAAAATCTTGTGTAGAACAACATTTTCTATAGAAAATCTTGTGTAGAGCAACATTTTCTATAGAAAATCTTGTGTAGAACAACATTTTCTATAGAAAATCTTGTGTAGAGCAACATTTTCTATAGAAAATCTTGTGTAGAACAACATTTTCTATAGAAAATCTTGTGTAGAACAACATTTTCTATAGAAAATCTTGTGTAGAACAACATTTTCTATAGAAAATCTTGTGTAGAATAACATTTTCTATAGAAAATCTTGTGTAGAACAACATTTTCTATAGATAATCTTGTGTAGAACAACATTTTTCTATAGAAAATCTTGTGTAGAACAACATTTTCTATAGAAAATCTTGTGTAGAACAACATTTTCTATAGAAAATCTTGTGTAGAACAACATTTTCTATAGAAAATCTTGTGTAGAACAACATTTTCTATAGCAAATCTTGTGTAGAACAACATTTTCTATAGAAAATCTTGTGTAGAACAACATTTTCTATAGAAAATCATGTGTAGAACGACATTTTCTATAGAAAATCTTGTGTAGAACAACATTTTCTATAGCAAATCTTGTGTAGAACAACATTTACTATAGAAAATCTTGTGTAGAACAACATTTTCTATAGAAAATCTTGTGTAGAACAACATTTTCTATGGAAAATCTTGTGTAGAACAACATTTTCTATGGAAAATCTTGTGTAGAACAACATTTTCTATAGAAAATCTTGTGTAGAACAACATTTTCTATAGAAAATCTTGTGTAGAACAACATTTTCTATAGAAAATCTTGTGTAGAACAACATTTTCTATAGAAAATCTTGTGTAGAACAACATTTTCTATAGAAAATCTTGTGTAGAACAACATTTTCTATAGAAAATCTTGTGTAGAACAACATTTTCTACAGAAAATCTTGTGTAGAACAACATTTTCTACAGAAAATCTTGTGTAGAACAACATTTTCTATAGAAAATCTTGTGTAGAACAACATTTTCTATAGAAAATCTTGTGTAGAACAACATTTTCTATAGAAAATCTTGTGTAGAACAACATTTTCTATAGAAAATCTTGTGTAGAACAACATTTTCTATAGAAAATCTTGTGTAGAACAACATTTTCTATAGAAAATCTTGTGTAGAACAACATTTTCTATAGAAAATCTTGTGTTGAACAACATTTTCTGTAGAAGATATCGTGTAGAACAACATTTTCTGTAGAAGATATTGTGTAGAACAACATTTTCTGTAGAAGATATTGTGTAGAACAACATTTTCTGTAGAAGATATTGTGTAGAACAACATTTTCTGTAGAAGACATTGTGTAGAACAACATTTTCTGTAGAAAATCTTGTGTAGAATAGAAAATCTTGTGTATAACAATATTTTCTATAGAAAATCTTGTGTATAACAATATTTTCTATAGAAAATCTTGTGTATAACAATATTTTCTATAGAAAATCTTGTGTATAACAATATTTTCTATAGAAAATCTTGTGTATAACAATATTTTCTATAGAAAATCTTGAGTATAACAATATTTTCTATAGAAAATCTTGTGTATAACAATATTTTCTATAGAAAATCTTGTGTATAACAGTAGTATGTTTATGTACCTTCTAGATCAAGTTTTTCATACAAAAGTCTGCTCAATGGGCGTGGCATATTTTGTTCCGCCCACTTTTTGTTTTTGACTAATCAGGAGTGAGCGAGAGAGAATGATAATGAGAGAGATATAGAATGAGGGAGAAAGAGAGAGAATGATATTAAGAGATATATAGAATGAGAGAGAAAGAGAGAATGATAATGAGAGAGAGAGTGATAGAAATGTTCCACCCACAGATAATCTGTCAAGTCTGCTCAGTGGGCGTGTCATATTTGTTCCGGTGTGATGTTTGTGTTGATAAGTCAGGAGCGAGCGAGAAGGAAAGATAAAGAATAAGAGAGTGGATGGGAGAGGAAGAGAAAGAGAGAGATGCTCTCCCATCTTTTTAGCTACGTATAATCAGTATGTTCAGGTGGGTAATGCAGTTCGTGGATACCTCTATGGAAGCGAATGTATGTATGCATATAGTGATGGTTTTCACAGTTGCATTTTTCTTTATGTAAACAAATTGTGGGTTAGTTTTATACCAAGCCTGACTCTAATAATGTATTAGTGATCATAGTATACATATTATATTTTCTTTTTACGTTTACATACATTCATAGGAATTCATTAAAAATGTTTCAATGTATTTGATTTGAATAATGCTTTCGAATAAAATATTTTAAGGGTTAATGCACTCACAAAATTTATGTTTTTTTTATTGATTCTTGGCACGATTTTATTTTTATATGACACCTGATTTTTTATATCTTAGATTTTACTTCTTCACTTTGAATATTTTTGAATACTTTCCTTTCTTTTCATAAAGCATTTCATAACGTTGTGAAATTATTATATACATATATATTATTATATTTTTTCTATACACATTGTAAGTTCATTATAATTAAATATGATATTAATTTATAAATTAGAATTTTAAGTTAGAATATTTTTCAATTGGTTAACATATGAATATTTTATATTTAATTTGAATTTTGATTAAAAGTATATTTAATTTAATTATTTTTTTTTAATTTAATCCTTGTTTTCACTCTATGTTCTATAATTGCATTAAATAAAGTCTTACTTTGAGTAAATTATACGGCTACATTCCGTGAAAGATCGGCATAACTATAATATTATATTAATGCATTACCGTAATACAACTGTAGAATACAAATAGAGAATAAGAGTGAAAGAGAGAGATATAAAAATGCTACACCCATGTTTTAGCTATAGATTATCTGAATGTAATAATCTGTAAAGTCGGCTCAGTGGGCGTACAGTTTTGATCAATCAGGAGCAAGGAAGATGAAAATATTATGTTAGAGATATAGAATAAGAGAGAGAGATAGAAATATAGAGAGGAAGAAAAGGAGAGAGAAATGCTCTCCCAACTTTTTAGCTACGTATAAACTGTACGTTTTTTTTAGGTAGTTTTGAATCAACTAAACCTCGCTAAGAATGTGATAATGTTCAAATCATATATTTTATTACTTTTACATGCATATTAATGAATTCGAACAATACTTTCTAGAAGTCTTTATCTTTGATATGTATAGATTAAACATTTTAAGAATTAAACTCATAATATTAATGCTTTTAATGATTCTTTGCACGATCCTTTTTTGTATGAAACCTATATTATGTTTTGTTTAGATTTTACTTTATTAAATGTTGTTGGATACTTGCTTTTCTATATTACATGTTGCATCACATTGTGAAATTAATATACATATATTATTAATTTTTTTTTGTGGATGTTGCAAAGTTCATTATAATTTAATATGAATAAAATTTTGTTAGGATTCTAATTTTTAGTTAGAATATTTTTCCATTGGTTAATATGTTAATATTGTGAAATTTTTTATAGATAATTTAATACCCATTATATAAGTTTTTAATTTTTAATAATTTTTTTGGTTTTATTTTATTATCATTTTTGCGATTCATGTTTGTTCAATAATTACACTAAAAAAATCTCCTACTTTGAGTAAATGATACGGTTACATTAGATCAACGATCGGTGTAACTATAACAATTAATAATACTATTGAATATATACAAGTACAGTCATTTGTTTTCTGATAGGAAATTCTTATTAACTCTCTCACGCTCTCGCTCTCACTCTCTCACTCTCTCTCTCACTCTCTCTCTCACTCTCTCTTGATGACTAATTTCCAAAATGTATCAGCCAAAAAGGAAAAATGTTTTGAATGTGAATATATTGGTTTTATAATTTAAATATGAATATATTAATGTATTTGTTTTCACTAAAGCGATACTGGTCTATGGTACTAACTGAATTCTTTATTAAGGGGTTTGTTGACGTTCGTGTAAAAAGCCTGGTCTGTAATTTTGGTATAAATAGCTTAATTATTTTGAATATATCTCATTCTTGTGTACAACATCAAAGGTATCTTATTCAATTTCATTATATAATAAAATCTAAAAATATGGCAAATTTTACTTGTGATTTTTGCGGTAAAATATACAATATTAATTCATCCTTAAAACGACATGTAAGAATACATCATCAGAATTCTTCTTCAATGAAGTGTTCAATATGTGATTTAAAATTCTCAACCCGTAAAGATTTTCTAAAACATATACATTTAATAGAACATAATGAAAATGTGAAAGAAAGTAGTGTCAATTGCAACGATTGTAAAATAACAATACTGAAAAAGTATTGGCCTCATCATTTACGTACAAACGCACATAAAGACAATTGCGTTAAACAATTTAATAAAGATGTAAAGTGTATTAATTCCATTTTCAAAAATCGTATCGCAACATATTTGTTTGAAAATGAAAATAGAAATAATTTAATTCCTGAAAATTTTCTAAGATCAATTAAGGATAAAATCATTGAAATGTTAAAAGATATGCTGCAGAAACACACCAATATTAAATTTAATATTGAACTATTTTGCAAGTACATGTTAGTAAAAGTAGAAGATGAAACATGTACCATTGACATTAAATCACATCAAACTAAAATGAGTATCATCAATTCTACTGCTACAACAGACGATCTCTCACAACTATATTCATATCATTCTGATATTATAATACAAAAAATGAGCGAATTTCAAGAATGTGATAGTGGGTGGACATTAACCGAAATCTCTCATATGGAATTAAATATTAATGAATATAAATGTATAAAAGGATCTCATTTCATATCTTTACCACCAACAATATCGAAGAGAAAAGCATGTATTAACGTACAAAATCAGGATGAATTTTGTTTTAAATGGGCAATTATATCAGCATTAAACCCAGTACCTGAAAATGCAAACAGATGTTCGTCATATAAAATCGGAGATATTAAAGCCGATATTATTGTGTTGGAAAATAATTTTCTTTTAAATTTTAAAAATCTAAACTTTCCGTTATGCGTAAATAAAATAAAAGAATTCGAATTAAACAATTCGTCTATAAGTATAAATGTTTTTGGTTTGGAGGATAATAATATTGCGGGTCCATACTATTTTACTCAACAAGAAAAAGATAATCACATCAATTTACTATTATTAGAGGAAGGTGAAATATTTCATTATGTTTTAATCAAAAAAATATCAAGGTCAGTCATAGTATACAATATATACTAATTGAAGAAAATCTTAATATATTTTTTATTTCATTTATTTGCAGATTAATAAAAACTCAATTAACAAAACATCGAAGAAAGGTACATGTATGCAATACATGTTTAATTCATTTCCACAACGAGTCAGCCTTAATGAAACATAAAGAGGAATGTAATAAAATTGTTACTAAGATGCCTAACTTAGATAATAACATACTTAGTTTTAAGAATTTTAAAAAGCAAATGGATATGCCTTTTGTGGTTTACGCAGATTTTGAATGTATTCTAGAATCAATGAATGTCCAAAATTCAAACAGTGTTAAGTCGGTACAAAAACATATTCCATTTGCTTATAGTTATTATATTAAGTGTACATATGATTCAGGTTTAGATATATTTAGAATATATAGTGGTGAAGAATCGGCAAAGCATTTTATTCAACAATTAGTTAATGATACGTTAGATATTTACAATAATCATTTAAGTAAAGTTAAACCAATGAATCCCTTGACACCACTTCAACGGAAAAAGCAAAATGAAGACAAAATTTGTCACATTTGCAGTAAATTTTTGTCTATTAAAGATAGAGTGGCTGATCATTGTCACTTAACGGGTGAATATAGAGGTCCCGCACATAATAAATGTAATTTGGAGTATCAAATTGCACATTTCATTCCTATATTTTTCCATAATCTTTCGGCATATGATTGTCATTTGTTTGTAAGAGAACTTTCATCTGTTAAGGGTGATATAAATATAATTCCATTAAATAAGGAATTATATGTATCCATATCTAAGAAAATTTCAGTAAATGAGAAAGATACTTTTGAACTTCGTTTTTTAGATTCACTTAGATTTATGCCATCGAGTTTAGAAAAGCTAGCTAACTACTTGTCCGATTGTGATTTAATAACTATAAAATCAATTTATCAAAATGATAATGAATTCAATTTAATGAAGCGTAAAGGTGTCTTTCCTTATGATTATCTAGATTCAGTGAATCGTCTGAAAGAGACACAATTACCATCTCAATCTTTCTTCTTCAACAAACTTACTAATGAGTCGTGTAGTGTAGATGATTATAAACATGCTGAAAATGTATGGTATACATTCAATTGTAATACTATACTGGACTACTTACTTTTATATTTGAAAGCTGATGTTCTTTTACTATGCGACATTTTTGAAAGCTTCCGAAAAGTTTGTAAAAACATTTACAATTTGGATCCATGTCAATACTATACTACACCCGGTCTATCTTGGGATGCAATGTTGAAAACAACAGAAATAGATTTAGAATTGTTAACCGACATCAATATGTATAATTTTATTGTACGCGGTATAAGGGGAGGTATTGTTCAATGTTCTAAACGACATTCAGAAGCCAATAATAAATATGTAAGCGATTATGATTCTACTAAAGAATCGAATTATCTAATTTATTTAGACGTCAACAATTTATATGGTTATGCCATGTCTCAATACCTTCCCTATAAAAACTTTGAATGGGTTGAAAACTTTGAAAATTTCAATTTAAATGATGTAAAATATAATTCTCCAATTGGATATATATTGGAAGTAGACTTAGAGTATCCATCCACATTACACGACAATCACAACGACTTACCATTTTGCGCTGAAAATAAAAAAAATGAGAACATGAAACAAACTAAACTAATTACAGATTTGAATGATAAAACCAAATATGTAATACACTACAGAAATTTACAACAATGTATTCAACATGGGATGATCTTAAAGAAAATACATAGAATTCTTAAATTCCATCAATCGAATTGGTTAAAAAAGTATATCGATTTAAATAATTATCATAGAACATTGGCTAAAAATTTCATTTGAACAAAATTTTTTCAAATTATTAAATAATGCTGTCTATGGTAAAACTATGGAAAATGTAGATAAGAGGAAAGACATTAAAATAGTATGCGAATGGGAGAACAGAAAGAAGAGGTTGGGTGCTAGAGCTCTTATAGCTAAACCTAATTTTCATAGTTCGTTGAAAATTAATGATGAAATGGTTGCCATTGAAATGAGTAGAATACGAACTGAATATAATAAACCAATTTATATTGGGTTTTCCGTTTTAGAATTATCAAAATGGAAAATGTATAATTTCCATTATGATTATATGAAACCTAAATATCAAGAAAATCTTAATCTAAACTATATGGATACAGATTCATTTATTTATGATATAAGAACAAATGATTTATATGATGATATTCGAGATGATATCAATTCACATTTTGATACATCTGCATATCCTATACAAAATGTTTTTAATTTTCCTTTGCTGAATAAAAAAGTCTTAGGAATGATGAAAGACGAATGTAATGGAAAAATAATGAAGGAATTCATTGGTTTACGTGCAAAAATGTATTCTGTTAAAATAGATAGTGTTGAAACAGAAATAAAAAAAATTAAAGGTGTGAAACAATATGTTACCGCAAAACTAACTGTTAATGACTTTAGAAAATGCTTATTAGAAAAACAATTATTTTATGATTCAATGTATATATTTAGATCTAAGGTTCATCAAATTTATACACAATATATAAGTAAGTTAACATTAAGTTATTTAGATGATAAGAGATTTATAACTGAAAATGGTGTAAATACCTATGCATGGGGACACTATAAAATAAAAAAATAATGTAAACAAAAACAAAAAAAAAAAATCACTTGTTTTATTTCAATTTACATATACTAAATTTACAGTTTCAATTCGTAGTAAGTATAACATAATCCATTCAATTTATGAATTTTTTTTCATAATTCATACTCAAAACAAAGTTTTTAGATTAAACTATCATGTTTAATTTATACCATATACTCGTATATATACATAAACATTATTTCTCTATAGAGAAATTTTAAACATGAACTTCGATACTTTTTAATAAATATTAACATATTCATTCTATTGTATAATAGATACAGAATTTATTATTTGTTTCACTAATTCCTCTATAACGACTACTCTTTTACAATTAATATTTTTATTATATTGTAAAAACATCTTATTTTATTCTATTCAAAATTAAACTCTTTATATTATTGCAATCATATACACACAGCCTCAAAAGTGATTAAACACCAGCTATTTTTTTTTATTTTTTTAAGATCATGAAAATCATTATAGTCCTACTATAGTCTCTATTATTCAATTCAATCTCCCACAAACCGAAACTTTAAAATTTTAATCGATGGATAAATTTTAGGATTTTCATTATCTTAAAAAAATCAAATAATTTTTGGTGTATACTCACTTTTGAGGCTCACTATATATAAATGTATGTTTAGTTAAACGACATAAAAATATTTCAACTCACAATATCATTTCTTTAGTGAGAAGCAATTCAAAAATAAGACAAGGTAATTTATTAACCAATTTTATTCGAGTGCTCTTAGTCACTCCTTTAAATTATATAAATACTAATGTTATGATTGGACAATTATAAAATTCTAACGGAAGTATGTTTGAAAACATCTACTTGTACCCATATTCACTATATTAACCAAAATATGATAATTTGAGAAGATTAAGATTATCAATTAAAGGAATTATTAAAACCACGGTTTTTAATATAAAACCCTGGTTTTTAATATAAAACCCTGGTTTTTAATATACAACCCTGGTTTTAATATACAACCCTGCTTTTAATATAAAACCCTGGTTTTTAATATACAACCCTGGTTTTTAATATACAACCATGGTTTTAATAACCACGGTTGTATATTAAAACCAGGGTTGTATATTAAAAACTAGGGTTTTATATTAAAACCAGGGTTGTATATTAAAACCGTGGTTTTAATAATTCCTTTAATTGATAATCTTAATCTTCTCAAATTATCATATTTTGGTTAATATAGTGAATATGGGTACAAGTAGATGTTTTCAAACATACTTCCGTTAGAATTTTATAATTGTCCAATCATAACATTAGTATTTATATAATTTAAAGGAGTGACTAAGAGCACTCGAATAAAATTGGTTAATAAATTACCTTGTCTTATTTTTGAATTGCTTCTCACTAAAGAAATGATATTGTGAGTTGAAATATTTTTATGTCGTTTAACTAAACATACATTTATATATAGTGAGCCTCAAAAGTGAGTATACACCAAAAATTATTTGATTTTTTTAAGATAATGAAAATCCTAAAATTTATCCATCGATTAAAATTTTAAAGTTTCGGTTTGTGGGAGATTGAATTGAATAATAGAGACTATAGTAGGACTATAATGATTTTCATGATCTTAAAAAAATAAAAAAAAATAGCTGGTGTTTAATCACTTTTGAGGCTGTGTGTATATGATTGCAATAATATAAAGAGTTTAATTTTGAATAGAATAAAATAAGATGTTTTTACAATATAATAAAAATATTAATTGTAAAAGAGTAGTCGTTATAGAGGAATTAGTGAAACAAATAATAAATTCTGTATCTATTATACAATAGAATGAATATGTTAATATTTATTAAAAAGTATCGAAGTTCATGTTTAAAATTTCTCTATAGAGAAATAATGTTTATGTATATATACGAGTATATGGTATAAATTAAACATGATAGTTTAATCTAAAAACTTTGTTTTGAGTATGAATTATGAAAAAAAATTCATAAATTGAATGGATTATGTTATACTTACTACGAATTGAAACTGTAAATTTAGTATATGTAAATTGAAATAAAACAAGTGATTTTTTTTTTTTGTTTTTGTTTACATTATTTTTTTATTTTATAGTGTCCCCATGCATAGGTATTTACACCATTTTCAGTTATAAATCTCTTATCATCTAAATAACTTAATGTTAACTTACTTATATATTGTGTATAAATTTGATGAACCTTAGATCTAAATATATACATTGAATCATAAAATAATTGTTTTTCTAATAAGCATTTTCTAAAGTCATTAACAGTTAGTTTTGCGGTAACATATTGTTTCACACCTTTAATTTTTTTTATTTCTGTTTCAACACTATCTATTTTAACAGAATACATTTTTGCACGTAAACCAATGAATTCCTTCATTATTTTTCCATTACATTCGTCTTTCATCATTCCTAAGACTTTTTTATTCAGCAAAGGAAAATTAAAAACATTTTGTATAGGATATGCAGATGTATCAAAATGTGAATTGATATCATCTCGAATATCATCATATAAATCATTTGTTCTTATATCATAAATAAATGAATCTGTATCCATATAGTTTAGATTAAGATTTTCTTGATATTTAGGTTTCATATAATCATAATGGAAATTATACATTTTCCATTTTGATAATTCTAAAACGGAAAACCCAATATAAATTGGTTTATTATATTCAGTTCGTATTCTACTCATTTCAATGGCAACCATTTCATCATTAATTTTCAACGAACTATGAAAATTAGGTTTAGCTATAAGAGCTCTAGCACCCAACCTCTTCTTTCTGTTCTCCCATTCGCATACTATTTTAATGTCTTTCCTCTTATCTACATTTTCCATAGTTTTACCATAGACAGCATTATTTAATAATTTGAAAAAATTTTGTTCAAATGAAATTTTTAGCCAATGTTCTATGATAATTATTTAAATCGATATACTTTTTTAACCAATTCGATTGATGGAATTTAAGAATTCTATGTATTTTCTTTAAGATCATCCCATGTTGAATACATTGTTGTAAATTTCTGTAGTGTATTACATATTTGGTTTTATCATTCAAATCTGTAATTAGTTTAGTTTGTTTCATGTTCTCATTTTTTTTATTTTCAGCGCAAAATGGTAAGTCGTTGTGATTGTCGTGTAATGTGGATGGATACTCTAAGTCTACTTCCAATATATATCCAATTGGAGAATTATATTTTACATCATTTAAATTGAAATTTTCAAAGTTTTCAACCCATTCAAAGTTTTTATAGGGAAGGTATTGAGACATGGCATAACCATATAAATTGTTGACGTCTAAATAAATTAGATAATTCGATTCTTTAGTAGAATCATAATCGCTTACATATTTATTATTGGCTTCTGAATGTCGTTTAGAACATTGAACAATACCTCCCCTTATACCGCGTACAATAAAATTATACATATTGATGTCGGTTAACAATTCTAAATCTATTTCTGTTGTTTTCAACATTGCATCCCAAGATAGACCGGGTGTAGTATAGTATTGACATGGATCCAAATTGTAAATGTTTTTACAAACTTTTCGGAAGCTTTCAAAAATGTCGCATAGTAAAAGAACATCAGCTTTCAAATATAAAAGTAAGTAGTCCAGTATAGTATTACAATTGAATGTATACCATACATTTTCAGCATGTTTATAATCATCTACACTACACGACTCATTAGTAAGTTTGTTGAAGAAGAAAGATTGAGATGGTAATTGTGTCTCTTTCAGACGATTCACTGAATCTAGATAATCATAAGGAAAGACACCTTTACGCTTCATTAAATTGAATTCATTATCATTTTGATAAATTGATTTTATAGTTATTAAATCACAATCGGACAAGTAGTTAGCTAGCTTTTCTAAACTCGATGGCATAAATCTAAGTGAATCTAAAAAACGAAGTTCAAAAGTATCTTTCTCATTTACTGAAATTTTCTTAGATATGGATACATATAATTCCTTATTTAATGGAATTATATTTATATCACCCTTAACAGATGAAAGTTCTCTTACAAACAAATGACAATCATATGCCGAAAGATTATGGAAAAATATAGGAATGAAATGTGCAATTTGATACTCCAAATTACATTTATTATGTGCGGGACCTCTATATTCACCCGTTAAGTGACAATGATCAGCCACTCTATCTTTAATAGACAAAAATTTACTGCAAATGTGACAAATTTTGTCTTCATTTTGCTTTTTCCGTTGAAGTGGTGTCAAGGGATTCATTGGTTTAACTTTACTTAAATGATTATTGTAAATATCTAACGTATCATTAACTAATTGTTGAATAAAATGCTTTGCCGATTCTTCACCACTATATATTCTAAATATATCTAAACCTGAATCATATGTACACTTAATATAATAACTATAAGCAAATGGAATATGTTTTTGTACCGACTTAACACTGTTTGAATTTTGGACATTCATTGATTCTAGAATACATTCAAAATCTGCGTAAACCACAAAAGGCATATCCATTTGCTTTTTAAAATTCTTAAAACTAAGTATGTTATTATCTAAGTTAGGCATCTTAGTAACAATTTTATTACATTCCTCTTTATGTTTCATTAAGGCTGACTCGTTGTGGAAATGAATTAAACATGTATTGCATACATGTACCTTTCTTCGATGTTTTGTTAATTGAGTTTTTATTAATCTGCAAATAAATGAAATAAAAAATATATTAAGATTTTCTTCAATTAGTATATATTGTATACTATGACTGACCTTGATATTTTTTTGATTAAAACATAATGAAATATTTCACCTTCCTCTAATAATAGTAAATTGATGTGATTATCTTTTTCTTGTTGAGTAAAATAGTATGGACCCGCAATATTATTATCCTCCAAACCAAAAACATTTATACTTATAGACGAATTGTTTAATTCGAATTCTTTTATTTTATTTACGCATAACGGAAAGTTTAGATTTTTAAAATTTAAAAGAAAATTATTTTCCAACACAATAATATCGGCTTTAATATCTCCGATTTTATATGACGAACATCTGTTTGCATTTTCAGGTACTGGGTTTAATGCTGATATAATTGCCCATTTAAAACAAAATTCATCCTGATTTTGTACGTTAATACATGCTTTTCTCTTCGATATTGTTGGTGGTAAAGATATGAAATGAGATCCTTTTATACATTTATATTCATTAATATTTAATTCCATATGAGAGATTTCGGTTAATGTCCACCCACTATCACATTCTTGAAATTCGCTCATTTTTTGTATTATAATATCAGAATGATATGAATATAGTTGTGAGAGATCGTCTGTTGTAGCAGTAGAATTGATGATACTCATTTTAGTTTGATGTGATTTAATGTCAATGGTACATGTTTCATCTTCTACTTTTACTAACATGTACTTGCAAAATAGTTCAATATTAAATTTAATATTGGTGTGTTTCTGCAGCATATCTTTTAACATTTCAATGATTTTATCCTTAATTGATCTTAGAAAATTTTCAGGAATTAAATTATTTCTATTTTCATTTTCAAACAAATATGTTGCGATACGATTTTTGAAAATGGAATTAATACACTTTACATCTTTATTAAATTGTTTAACGCAATTGTCTTTATGTGCGTTTGTACGTAAATGATGAGGCCAATACTTTTTCAGTATTGTTATTTTACAATCGTTGCAATTGACACTACTTTCTTTCACATTTTCATTATGTTCTATTAAATGTATATGTTTTAGAAAATCTTTACGGGTTGAGAATTTTAAATCACATATTGAACACTTCATTGAAGAAGAATTCTGATGATGTATTCTTACATGTCGTTTTAAGGATGAATTAATATTGTATATTTTACCGCAAAAATCACAAGTAAAATTTGCCATATTTTTAGATTTTATTATATAATGAAATTGAATAAGATACCTTTGATGTTGTACACAAGAATGAGATATATTCAAAATAATTAAGCTATTTATACCAAAATTACAGACCAGGCTTTTTACACGAACGTCAACAAACCCCTTAATAAAGAATTCAGTTAGTACCATAGACCAGTATCGCTTTAGTGAAAACAAATACATTAATATATTCATATTTAAATTATAAAACCAATATATTCACATTCAAAACATTTTTCCTTTTTGGCTGATACATTTTGGAAATTAGTCATCAAGAGAGAGTGAGAGAGAGAGTGAGAGAGTGAGAGCGAGAGCGTGAGAGAGTTAATAAGAATTTCCTATCAGAAAACAAATGACTGTACTTGTATATATTCAATAGTATTATTAATTGTTATAGTTACACCGATCGTTGATCTAATGTAACCGTATCATTTACTCAAAGTAGGAGATTTTTTTAGTGTAATTATTGAACAAACATGAATCGCAAAAATGATAATAAAATAAAACCAAAAAAATTATTAAAAATTAAAAACTTATATAATGGGTATTAAATTATCTATAAAAAATTTCACAATATTAACATATTAACCAATGGAAAAATATTCTAACTAAAAATTAGAATCCTAACAAAATTTTATTCATATTAAATTATAATGAACTTTGCAACATCCACAAAAAAAAATTAATAATATATGTATATTAATTTCACAATGTGATGCAACATGTAATATAGAAAAGCAAGTATCCAACAACATTTAATAAAGTAAAATCTAAACAAAACATAATATAGGTTTCATACAAAAAAGGATCGTGCCAAGAATCATTAAAAGCATTAATATTATGAGTTTAATTCTTAAAATGTTTAATCTATACATATCAAAGATAAAGACTTCTAGAAAGTATTGTTCGAATTCATTAATATGCATGTAAAAGTAATAAAATATATGATTTGAACATTATCACATTCTTAGCGAGGTTTAGTTGATTCAAAACTACCTAAAAAAAACGTACAGTTTATACGTAGCTAAAAAGTTGGGAGAGCATTTCTCTCTCCTTTTCTTCCTCTCTATATTTCTATCTCTCTCTCTTATTCTATATCTCTAACATAATATTTTCATCTTCCTTGCTCCTGATTGATCAAAACTGTACGCCCACTGAGCCGACTTTACAGATTATTACATTCAGATAATCTATAGCTAAAACATGGGTGTAGCATTTTTATATCTCTCTCTTTCACTCTTATTCTCTATTTGTATTCTACAGTTGTATTACGGTAATGCATTAATATAATATTATAGTTATGCCGATCTTTCACGGAATGTAGCCGTATAATTTACTCAAAGTAAGACTTTATTTAATGCAATTATAGAACATAGAGTGAAAACAAGGATTAAATTAAAAAAAAATAATTAAAATAAATATACTTTTAATCAAAATTCAAATTAAATATAAAATATTCATATGTTAACCAATTGAAAAATATTCTAACTTAAAATTCTAATTTATAAATTAATATCATATTTAATTATAATGAACTTACAATGTGTATAGAAAAAATATAATAATATATATGTATATAATAATTTCACAACGTTATGAAATGCTTTATGAAAAGAAAGGAAAGTATTCAAAAATATTCAAAGTGAAGAAGTAAAATCTAAGATATAAAAAATCAGGTGTCATATAAAAATAAAATCGTGCCAAGAATCAATAAAAAAACATAAATTTTGTGAGTGCATTAACCCTTAAAATATTTTATTCGAAAGCATTATTCAAATCAAATACATTGAAACATTTTTAATGAATTCCTATGAATGTATGTAAACGTAAAAAGAAAATATAATATGTATACTATGATCACTAATACATTATTAGAGTCAGGCTTGGTATAAAACTAACCCACAATTTGTTTACATAAAGAAAAATGCAACTGTGAAAACCATCACTATATGCATACATACATTCGCTTCCATAGAGGTATCCACGAACTGCATTACCCACCTGAACATACTGATTATACGTAGCTAAAAAGATGGGAGAGCATCTCTCTCTTTCTCTTCCTCTCCCATCCACTCTCTTATTCTTTATCTTTCCTTCTCGCTCGCTCCTGACTTATCAACACAAACATCACACCGGAACAAATATGACACGCCCACTGAGCAGACTTGACAGATTATCTGTGGGTGGAACATTTCTATCACTCTCTCTCTCATTATCATTCTCTCTTTCTCTCTCATTCTATATATCTCTTAATATCATTCTCTCTCTTTCTCCCTCATTCTATATCTCTCTCATTATCATTCTCTCTCGCTCACTCCTGATTAGTCAAAAACAAAAAGTGGGCGGAACAAAATATGCCACGCCCATTGAGCAGACTTTTGTATGAAAAACTTGATCTAGAAGGTACATAAACATACTACTTATAACAATATTTTCTATAAAAAATCTTGTGTATAACAATATTTTCTATAGAAAATCTTGTGTATAACAATATTTTCTATAGAAAATCTTGTGTATAACAATATTTTCTATAGAAAATCTTGTGTAGAACAATATTTTCTATAGAAAATCTTGTGTAGAACAATATTTTCTATAGAAAATCTTGTGTAGAACAATATTTTCTATAGAAAATCTTGTGTAGAACAATATTTTCTATAGAAAATCTTGTGTAGAACAATATTTTCTATAGAAAATCTTGTGTAGAACAATATTTTCTATAGAAAATCTTGTGTAGAACAATATTTTCTATAGAAAATCTTGTGTAGAACAATATTTTCTATAGAAAATCTTGTGTAGAACAATATTTTCTATAGAAAATCTTGTGTAGAACAATATTTCCTATAGAAAATCTTGTGTAGAACAATATTTCCTATAGAAAATCTTGTGTAGAACAATATTTTCTATAGAAAATCTTGTGTAGAACAATATTTTCTATAGAAAATCTTGTGTAGAACAACATTTTCTGTAGAAAATCTTGTGTAGAACAACATTTTCTGTAGAAAATCTTGTGTAGAACAACATTTTCTGTAGAAAATCTTGTGTAGAATAGAAAATCTTGTGTATAACAATATTTTCTATAGAAAATCTTGTGTATAACAATATTTTCTATAGAAAATCTTGTGTATAACAATATTTTCTATAGAAAATCTTGTGTATAACAATATTTTCTATAGAAAATCTTGTGTATAACAATATTTTCTATAGAAAATCTTGTGTATAACAATATTTTCTATAGAAAATCTTGTGTAGAACAACATTTTCTATAGAAAATCTTGTGTAGAACAACATTTTCTATAGAAAATCTTGTGTAGAACAACATTTTCTATAGAAAATCTTGTGTAGAACAACATTTTCTATAGAAAATCTTGTGTAGAACAACATTTTCTATAGAAAATCTTGTGTAGAACAACATTTTCTATAGAAAATCTTGTGTAGAACAACATTTTCTATAGAAAATCTTGTGTAGAACAACATTTTCTATAGAAAATCTTGTGTAGAACAACATTTTCTATAGAAAATCTTGTGTAGAACAACATATTCTATAGAAGATCTTGTGTAGGACAACATTTTCTATAGAAAATCTTGTGTAGAACAACATTTTCTATAGAAAATCTTGTGTAGAACAACATTTTCTATAGAAAATCTTGTGTAGAACAACATTTTCTATAGAAAATCTTGTGTAGAACAACATTTTCTATAGAAAATCTTGTGTAGAACAACATTTTCTATAGAAAATCTTGTGTAGAACAACATTTTCTATAGAAAATCTTGTGTAGAACAACATTTTCTATAGAAAATCTTGTGTAGAACAACATTTTCTATAGAAAATCTTGTGTAGAACAACATTTTCTATAGAAAATCTTGTGTAGAACAACATTTTCTATAGAAAATCTTGTGTAGAACAACATTTTCTACAGAAAATCTTGTGTAGAACAACATTTTCTATAGAAAATCTTGTGTAGAACAACATTTTCTATAGAAAATCTTGTGTAGAACAACATTTTCTATAGAAAATCTTGTGTAGAACAACATTTTCTATAGAAAATCTTGTGTAGAACAACATTTTCTATAGAAAATCTTGTGTAGAACAACATTTTCTATAGAAAATCTTGTGTAGAACAACATTTTCTATAGAAAATCTTGTGTAGAACAACATTTTCTATAGAAAATCTTGTGTAGAACAACATTTTCTATAGAAAATCTTGTGTAGAACAACATTTTCTATAGAAAATCTTGTGTAGAACAACATTTTCTATAGAAAATCTTGTGTTGAACAACATTTTCTGTAGAAGATATCGTGTAGAACAACATTTTCTGTAGAAGATATCGTGTAAAACAACATATTCTGTAGAAGATATTGTGTAGAACAACATTTTCTGTAGAAGATATTGTGTAGAACAACATTTTCTGTAGAAGATATTGTGTAGAACAACATTTTCTGTAGAAGACATTGTGTAGAACAACATTTTCTGTAGAAAATCTTGTGTAGAATAGAAAATCTTGTGTATAACAATATTTTCTATAGAAAATCTTGTGTATAACAATATTTTCTATAGAAAATCTTGTGTATAACAATATTTTCTATAGAAAATCTTGTGTATAACAATATTTTCTATAGAAAATCTTGTGTATAACAATATTTTCTATAGAAAATCTTGTGTATAACAATATTTTCTATAGAAAATCTTGTGTATAACAATATTTTCTATAGAAAATCTTGTGTATAACAATATTTTCTATAGAAAATCTTGTGTATAACAATATTTTCTATAGAAAATCTTGTGTATAACAATATTTTCTATAGAAAATCTTGTGTATAACAATATTTTCTATAGAAAATCTTGTGTATAACAATATTTTCTATAGAAAATCTTGTGTATAACAATATTTTCTATAGAAAATCTTGTGTATAACAATATTTTCTATAGAAAATCTTGTGTATAACAATATTTTCTATAGAAAATCTTGTGTATAACAATATTTTCTATAGAAAATCTTGTGTATAACAATATTTTCTATAGAAAATCTTGTGTATAACAATATTTTCTATAAAAAATCTTGTGTATAACAATATTTTCTATAGAAAATCTTGTGTATAACAATATTTTCTATAGAAAATCTTGTGTATAACAATATTTTCTATAGAAAATCTTGTGTAGAACAATATTTTCTATAGAAAATCTTGTGTAGAACAATATTTTCTATAGAAAATCTTGTGTAGAACAATATTTTCTATAGAAAATCTTGTGTAGAACAATATTTTCTATAGAAAATCTTGTGTAGAACAACATTTTCTGTAGAAAATCTTGTGTAGAATAGAAAATCTTGTGTATAACTATATTTTCTATAGAAAATCTTGTGTATAACAATATTTTCTATAGAAAATCTTGTGTATAACAATATTTTCTATAGAAAATCTTGTGTATAACAATATTTTCTATAGAAAATCTTGTGTATAACAATATTTTCTATAGAAAATCTTGTGTATAACAATATTTTCTATAGAAAATCTTGTGTATAACAATATTTTCTATAGAAAATCTTGTGTATAACAATATTTTCTATAGAAAATCTTGTGTATAACAATATTTTCTATAGAAAATCTTGTGTATAACAATATTTTCTATAGAAAATCTTGTGTATAACAATATTTTCTATAGAAAATCTTGTGTATAACAATATTTTCTATAGAAAATCTTGTGTATAACAATATTTTCTATAGAAAATCTTGTGTATAACAATATTTTCTATAGAAAATCTTGTGTATAACAATATTTTCTATAGAAAATCTTGTGTAGAACAATATTTTCTATAGAAAATCTTGTGTAGAACAACATTTTCTATAGAAAATCTTCTGTAGAACAACATATTCTATAGAAAATCTTGTGTAGAACAACATATTCTATAGAAAATCTTGTGTAGAACAACATATTCTATAGAAAATCTTGTGTAGAACAACATATTCTATAGAAAATCTTGTGTAGAACAACATATTCTATAGAAAATCTTGTGTAGAACAACATATTCTATAGAAAATCTTGTGTAGAACAAAATTTTCTATAGAAAATCTTGTGTGTGACGATATTTTCTATAGAAAATCTTGTGTGTGACGATATTTTCTATAGAAAATCTTGTGTGTGACGATATTTTCTATAGAAAATCTTGTGTGTGACGATATTTTCTATAGAAAATCTTGTGTGTGACGATATTTTCTATAGAAAATCTTGTGTGTAACGATATTTTCTATAGAAAATCTTGTGTGTGACGATATTTTCTATAGAAAATCTTGTGTAGAACAATATTTTCTATAGAAAATCTTGTGTAGAACAATATTTTCTATAAAAAATCTTGTGTAGAACAATATTTTCTATAGAAAATCTTGTGTAGAACAATATTTTCTATAGAAAATCTTGTGTAGAACAATATTTTCTATAGAAAATCTTGTGTAGAACAATATTTTCTATAGAAAATCTTGTGTAGAACAATATTTTCTATAGAAAATCTTGTGTAGAACAATATTTTCTATAGAAAATCTTGTGTAGAACAATATTTTCTATAGAACAATATTTTCTATAGAAAATCTTGTGTAGAACAATATTTTCTATATTTTCTGTAGAAAATCTTGAGTATAACAATATTTTCTGTAGAAAATCTTGAGTATAACAATATTTTCTGTAGAAAATCTTGAGTATAACAATATTTTCTATAGAAAATCTTGAGTATAACAATATTTTCTATAGAAAATCTTGTGTATAACGATTTTTTCTATAGAAAATCTTGTGTATGACGATATTTTCTATAGAAAATCTTGTGTAGAACAACATTTTCTATAGAAAATCTTGTGTAGAACAATATTTTCTATAGAAAATCTTGCGTAGAACAATATTTTCTATAAACAATATTGTGTATAACAATATTTGCTGTAGAAAATCTTAAGTATAACTATATTTTCTGTTGAAAATCTTGAGTGTAACATTTTTCTATAGAAAATAAAATAATTTTCTATAGAAAATCTTGTCTTTAACTATATTTTTTGGACATGTTGTGTATAACAGTATTTTCTATAGAAAATCGTATGAAAAACAGCATTTTCTTTAAAAATCTTGTCTATTATAACAGCATTTTCTATAGAAAATCTCGTATTCAACAGCACTTTCTATAGACAATTTTGTGATAACAGACGACTGTTTCCAACATAAAGCTACTGTAATATGAAAATATTAAAATTTTAAGTACTCTAGTGATGAAGAAAGTAATTTTTTAATACTATTTTAATACGGAACAAAAATATAATTTTCCATCCCTGTATATAAGATTAAAAGTAAATCTTAAAATAGGAGAACACATATGGAACCGTAACAGCAAATCCAATATAGAATCGTTTACATAATCTGTTGAAATTTCATAAAATTTTATATTAATTTCAACAATTCACTTGTGATTGTTGTGGCGAAAAATACAACAAACCCAAAAGCAAAAACAACAACAGGCAACTTTGACAGTTCGACTATCTTTTAACAAAAACAAAGTACCTGTTGTTTTTGTACATGTTGTAGTTCTGTCGTCACCTTCTATAGATTCGCCTTGCTGGGAGTGGTTGCGTTGCTCAATTATTTGTTGACAATAGCAACAAACAACAACAAAAATTAAATAAGCGCAAACGCAACGTGCTCAAACAACGTGGTTGTTGTTTTTGTACAATATGTGTTCTGTGCAGTGTTACCATATCTCAATTTCTCCCTTTTGAGAAAGGTTTTTGAGACGAAAAAAGTTTTATTTTTTAAAAAAAAAGTTTTTTTGGAAAATTGATATCAATAAGTTGAACCGATGATTTCAAAATTATAGTCCCCCAATTCATTCACTAAATGGGGAGATTGATTTGAATATATTGAAAGTGTCTCCAGCACTAAATTCACATAAATTATCTCAGTTTGATTACATATATGTACGAATTGGGTTTTGTAATTTTAGTATGTACTTAGAAATAAAAAGTTTTCTTCAAAAAATATATAGCAACACTGGTTCTGTGTACGCGTGAGAGAGTTGCTCTTTTGAGAACACTGTTGCGGGCGAGACAGATTCCAAAAACCCAGAGGCACTATGTTTAGATGTTCAATGTTCCGTTTGGGAATGCTGTTTGTTGGATGGTGTAGTTGTCTTGTTTATTGTTTAGATTGTTGATTTGTTTGTTTTAGATGTATAATTTCACTAGCATGTTTTTATTATGTTCCGGGTTATTAAGTAATTTTGTTTCATGTTGTTTGTTTGGTGGTGTAGTTGTCTTCTGGATGTTTATCTATATTGTTGATTTTTTTTGTGTTGCGTAGATGTAATGCTCCATTTGTAGATATTTTGTATGATGTTCGTTGTAATATTTACTTATTTTTGTTTCATATTGTTTTATTTAAGTTTGTTTATCTTTTTGTTTGTATTGATATTTAATTTGTGGACAAAATGTTATGTATGTCAGCTGTAGTAAAAGTTTAATGTGTAGACTGGAATATTATTTTTGTTGTTGTGTTCAGAGTTGATGTTTAAAGTAGTAGATTGTAAATGTTGCCATATGGTATGGCCAGGTTGAATTTTCTATCTTAAGAGAAAATTAGGAAAATTGTCAAGGCAAAACGAGAAAAGTCCGTTGACCCTTTTTCGTGTTCATTTGTATTTGTATATAATGTATTAGTTGTTATGTTGATCACCGGTACATGTTTTTTATTTATGCTTTTTGTTAGTATTTATGTATTTGTGTATTTCTTATGGTTTTATTTAGGTATAACTTAAAAATTATAGAAAATAAAATATTGTGTTTAAAATTTTGTTCCTGAAACACAAAATAATATTATTAAGTTTTGTGTAAACAGTATTAAAAGTAAGTGTTAACTTATGAACAATAAGGAAGATAAGTTTTCTTAATGAAAATACATATGTAGCTTTTAACAGATCAGGTGCAAAAGAGGAAATAAATCCATTTTGATACAAACTTTGATGGTACAAGTCTGGAGGCTAACACATATCCATACTGAGGGAAAAGCAGATATATGTTCGAACCTATAACATTATAAATAGTGGCATCCTCAGAAGAAATTTATAAAATTTTGCTGGTAACACTATATGGACAGAACTTCATAAAGTATAAAAACAGAAGAGCTTTCCCTCAATTTAAAAGCTTGATAAAAGTTTGTATCGGAACTAGGGTAGCCATAGCTAAGATTTGAACCACTTTGTTTTTCGGCAGCTTTCATTTAAATTCCCTCTAGGGAAAATTAATTTACAGAATAAACTGTTCTCAGTGGCTATAGGGATTAGGGTAGGATAAGAATTTAGTCTAATTTTATTATTTAAGGCAAATTAGGATAAGTTTTGATAAATTTTATTGTATTAGGTTAGTTTTATGTTTGTAAAAGGGGATCAGGCTGGATTTAGTATAAAAAAAAATTAAAAAGAGAAAAGAAACCTTTTTATCGATAGAGCAGACATATTAAGGTTTGCTAAAATATCCTTCAAAGAGCTCTTTTAGGGATCATAAGATATAGCCATATAACATTAAAGGCGTGTATTTGAAAAGCCAATTTTTTTTTATATCCGGTTCGGTCCTTTTAGATAAATAATAAATTGTTAACGAAAATATAGATAATTTTTATTTAAGTTTATATTTAAGTTAGATCTTGTTTTATTCGTTTTGTTTATATAATTTGGTTCTAATACCTAATAGTTTTAAAATTCATATTATTTTTGTTTGTTCATAAACATTCTATTGTTTACCTATTTGTCATAAAAGTAAACAGAACATAGAGAACAGGAAACAGGAAATAATACAAAAATATACAAAACCATCCACTTTATTAATAAATGTTATATGTAGTTATGTAGTTTTGTTTATTGTTAATAAAAAAATATGATTTGGTAAAGTAACCCAGCAGTTCTAGGAGACAGTACCGAACTAGTGATTTTACCCATCATTTAGGGTGGGAGCTAGTTACTTCAATAGCCACGTGACTAGTCATTTTAACACGGGCATGTCCTAGGCAGGGGGTCAATTGTCTCTTGTGTAGAACAATATTTTCTATAGAAAATCTTGTGTAGAACAATATTTTCTATAGAAAATCTTGTGTAGAACAATATTTTCTATAGAAAATCTTGTGTAGAACAATATTTTCTATAGAAAATCTTGTGTAGAACAATATTTTCTATAGAAAATCTTGTGTAGAACAATATTTTCTATAGAAAATCTTGTGTAGAACAATATTTTCTATAGAAAATCTTGTGTAGAACAATATTTTCTATAGAACAATATTTTCTATAGAAAATCTTGTGTAGAACAATATTTTCTATATTTTCTGTAGAAAATCTTGAGTATAACAATATTTTCTGTAGAAAATCTTGAGTATAACAATATTTTCTGTAGAAAATCTTGAGTATAACAATATTTTCTATAGAAAATCTTGAGTATAACAATATTTTCTATAGAAAATCTTGTGTATAACGATTTTTTCTATAGAAAATCTTGTGTATGACGATATTTTCTATAGAAAATCTTGTGTAGAACAACATTTTCTATAGAAAATCTTGTGTAGAACAATATTTTCTATAGAAAATCTTGCGTAGAACAATATTTTCTATAAACAATATTGTGTATAACAATATTTGCTGTAGAAAATCTTAAGTATAACTATATTTTCTGTTGAAAATCTTGAGTGTAACATTTTTCTATAGAAAATAAAATAATTTTCTATAGAAAATCTTGTCTTTAACTATATTTTTTGGACATGTTGTGTATAACAGTATTTTCTATAGAAAATCGTATGAAAAACAGCATTTTCTTTAAAAATCTTGTCTATTATAACAGCATTTTCTATAGAAAATCTCGTATTCAACAGCACTTTCTATAGACAATTTTGTGATAACAGACGACTGTTTCCAACATAAAGCTACTGTAATATGAAAATATTAAAATTTTAAGTACTCTAGTGATGAAGAAAGTAATTTTTTAATACTATTTTAATACGGAACAAAAATATAATTTTCCATCCCTGTATATAAGATTAAAAGTAAATCTTAAAATAGGAGAACACATATGGAACCGTAACAGCAAATCCAATATAGAATCGTTTACATAATCTGTTGAAATTTCATAAAATTTTATATTAATTTCAACAATTCACTTGTGATTGTTGTGGCGAAAAATACAACAAACCCAAAAGCAAAAACAACAACAGGCAACTTTGACAGTTCGACTATCTTTTAACAAAAACAAAGTACCTGTTGTTTTTGTACATGTTGTAGTTCTGTCGTCACCTTCTATAGATTCGCCTTGCTGGGAGTGGTTGCGTTGCTCAATTATTTGTTGACAATAGCAACAAACAACAACAAAAATTAAATAAGCGCAAACGCAACGTGCTCAAACAACGTGGTTGTTGTTTTTGTACAATATGTGTTCTGTGCAGTGTTACCATATCTCAATTTCTCCCTTTTGAGAAAGGTTTTTGAGACGAAAAAAGTTTTATTTTTTAAAAAAAAAGTTTTTTTGGAAAATTGATATCAATAAGTTGAACCGATGATTTCAAAATTATAGTCCCCCAATTCATTCACTAAATGGGGAGATTGATTTGAATATATTGAAAGTGTCTCCAGCACTAAATTCACATAAATTATCTCAGTTTGATTACATATATGTACGAATTGGGTTTTGTAATTTTAGTATGTACTTAGAAATAAAAAGTTTTCTTCAAAAAATATATAGCAACACTGGTTCTGTGTACGCGTGAGAGAGTTGCTCTTTTGAGAACACTGTTGCGGGCGAGACAGATTCCAAAAACCCAGAGGCACTATGTTTAGATGTTCAATGTTCCGTTTGGGAATGCTGTTTGTTGGATGGTGTAGTTGTCTTGTTTATTGTTTAGATTGTTGATTTGTTTGTTTTAGATGTATAATTTCACTAGCATGTTTTTATTATGTTCCGGGTTATTAAGTAATTTTGTTTCATGTTGTTTGTTTGGTGGTGTAGTTGTCTTCTGGATGTTTATCTATATTGTTGATTTTTTTTGTGTTGCGTAGATGTAATGCTCCATTTGTAGATATTTTGTATGATGTTCGTTGTAATATTTACTTATTTTTGTTTCATATTGTTTTATTTAAGTTTGTTTATCTTTTTGTTTGTATTGATATTTAATTTGTGGACAAAATGTTATGTATGTCAGCTGTAGTAAAAGTTTAATGTGTAGACTGGAATATTATTTTTGTTGTTGTGTTCAGAGTTGATGTTTAAAGTAGTAGATTGTAAATGTTGCCATATGGTATGGCCAGGTTGAATTTTCTATCTTAAGAGAAAATTAGGAAAATTGTCAAGGCAAAACGAGAAAAGTCCGTTGACCCTTTTTCGTGTTCATTTGTATTTGTATATAATGTATTAGTTGTTATGTTGATCACCGGTACATGTTTTTTATTTATGCTTTTTGTTAGTATTTATGTATTTGTGTATTTCTTATGGTTTTATTTAGGTATAACTTAAAAATTATAGAAAATAAAATATTGTGTTTAAAATTTTGTTCCTGAAACACAAAATAATATTATTAAGTTTTGTGTAAACAGTATTAAAAGTAAGTGTTAACTTATGAACAATAAGGAAGATAAGTTTTCTTAATGAAAATACATATGTAGCTTTTAACAGATCAGGTGCAAAAGAGGAAATAAATCCATTTTGATACAAACTTTGATGGTACAAGTCTGGAGGCTAACACATATCCATACTGAGGGAAAAGCAGATATATGTTCGAACCTATAACATTATAAATAGTGGCATCCTCAGAAGAAATTTATAAAATTTTGCTGGTAACACTATATGGACAGAACTTCATAAAGTATAAAAACAGAAGAGCTTTCCCTCAATTTAAAAGCTTGATAAAAGTTTGTATCGGAACTAGGGTAGCCATAGCTAAGATTTGAACCACTTTGTTTTTCGGCAGCTTTCATTTAAATTCCCTCTAGGGAAAATTAATTTACAGAATAAACTGTTCTCAGTGGCTATAGGGATTAGGGTAGGATAAGAATTTAGTCTAATTTTATTATTTAAGGCAAATTAGGATAAGTTTTGATAAATTTTATTGTATTAGGTTAGTTTTATGTTTGTAAAAGGGGATCAGGCTGGATTTAGTATAAAAAAAAATTAAAAAGAGAAAAGAAACCTTTTTATCGATAGAGCAGACATATTAAGGTTTGCTAAAATATCCTTCAAAGAGCTCTTTTAGGGATCATAAGATATAGCCATATAACATTAAAGGCGTGTATTTGAAAAGCCAATTTTTTTTTATATCCGGTTCGGTCCTTTTAGATAAATAATAAATTGTTAACGAAAATATAGATAATTTTTATTTAAGTTTATATTTAAGTTAGATCTTGTTTTATTCGTTTTGTTTATATAATTTGGTTCTAATACCTAATAGTTTTAAAATTCATATTATTTTTGTTTGTTCATAAACATTCTATTGTTTACCTATTTGTCATAAAAGTAAACAGAACATAGAGAACAGGAAACAGGAAATAATACAAAAATATACAAAACCATCCACTTTATTAATAAATGTTATATGTAGTTATGTAGTTTTGTTTATTGTTAATAAAAAAATATGATTTGGTAAAGTAACCCAGCAGTTCTAGGAGACAGTACCGAACTAGTGATTTTACCCATCATTTAGGGTGGGAGCTAGTTACTTCAATAGCCACGTGACTAGTCATTTTAACACGGGCATGTCCTAGGCAGGGGGTCAATTGTCTCTTTTTGATTACAATGGGACTGTCTAATAGCTGGTCCAAAGTAGGCAACGCATTGGATTCACAAACTGGTTACATAGCGTCAGTTACCTTGCTAGCTTTGTAACTGGTTACTTGATCAGTTACTTGACTAGTTATTTTAACACATGCATGTCCTAAGCAGGGGGTCAATTGACCCTTTTGATTACAATGTGACTATTGGATAGCTGATCGAAGGTAGTCAACGCTTCTGGTGGGTAAAATAAACTGCAGTACAAAAAAAAGTTTGAAGTGACTTCACCATAGGTTGCTAAGAGACACTAAAGTGACTATTGACTTCATGCTATGTTACATGCGATATCAGTATACTTAAGCAAAAACAAAAATAAACTGTATGAGAATTATATTAACACAATTTGTAAAAAACCAGTTCACGCTAGATTACTTGGGATGCATAAAGTAACCAATTGTCTTCTCTCTGCACTACAAAGTGCACACACGTGTCAAATGACCAAAATATATAAAATGGAGTCAGCCAAGTGATAAGACATTTGTGACAATTACTGTCTTTAAGGGATACATTGACTACTTGCTTAACTGCTGGGAAAATATAGGATTTTAGTCTTCTCAGTTCGATGTGTGCAGAAATGTGTAAAAGGTAAGTTGTTGATAATATAAAAACAGATAAGGGGTCATTTGAATAATTAATATGGTGACATAGGTTGGGCTAGGGCATAGACGATTCTGGATATGACATCTGGTCCAGTTGTATTGTTTTCTGTTGGTGTATTGTAGGGTGTTTTAGTGTCAGTGCAATTTCTTTTATGTTATAGTAATATTGTTTTGTTTAGATTTTTTTTATTGTGCGAAATTGAGATGTGGTGAGGGTTTTGTGAACCACCCCAAATATGAGAGACAGAGCTAGTCAGCAACACCACATACATGCCCTTGAGGAAGTTTCGTAACAGTAAATGGCGCCCAAATTATTTTTTTAGATCAAAAGAACCAAAAGCAATAGTTAGATTCATTTAACAAATGTTATAATATTGAGTAATTTATCTCAGATATTGTTAACCAAACTGATTGTAGATTACAATATTATCCCAATAAGCACCCAATAAATTGAAATTCAAGTCTTGGAAATTTAATTGGAATTCAACTTGAATTTCTGGCCCTTTTTCAAGTACTTTTCAAGCTATAAAATGTTTTAACATATTTTTGTTTTTTGTCAAACAAATAATAAATATTAATCAATTTTGTAAAAAAAAAATGTGAAATATTTAAAATCAATGTACAAAAAACTGCACAGCAACACAAACAATAAATAAGCAAGTCTTCCGTCAAAATAAAACAGTGAGTAAAATGGTAATAGCAATATCAAATTAATAACAAATTGTTTCGTCATCACACAGAATGCAATATATTCATCTAGCGCTCACAAATAGTCAAAAATGAACAGATTCCTGGATAAATATTAATAAACAAGCTTTCAAGAACGAATCTACGAAGTTAAAATTAATTTTTTCAATATATATGCTCCTATCCTAAATTAAGATCAAATTTATTTATATAAGTTATTTGACATTCATTATTAACTAATTATTAACTGACCTTTTGTTTGTTATAACTTAAAACTTTTTAATATATCTTAAAAAATAAAAGTAATCAAAATAATAACAGATTAAAGCTTGAATTCAATTATTATTTCGACATGAATTATACATTAATTAAAAGATTGAATTAAACTGTATTTCTAAGCTTGAATTCAATTTTAATTCCTACTTGAATTTCATTGTAATTCAATGCCGGAATTCAACTGTATTAACACTGTAATGTTCGACTCGAATTCAAGTTTCCTTTTCACTGGAGAATGCTATTGAAATCAAGTGTAATACAACTGTATTTCAACCCTTGAAGTTTGAATGTATGACTGGAATTCAACTTGTGTTACACTTGAATTCCAGCAAAAATGCTTATTGGGATATTTACATATTAAATGAAAAGTCAGAATCAAAATTTAGAAAGAAAATCATTAATTACAGAATTATTAAAATTAAATACGTTATTAGTGACCAAACAAAATTTGATTGATTGCATTAATAATATATTTAATAGAAATTCTAAAGATTATGTCCTGATTCGAGCAAATCAGTTTGCATAATCATAAAGAATATTACAAGATAATTTGAATCCTATTAGAGGAATGTAATTGTGGTTTCAAAATAATATATATTACTAGAATAGTACACCAAATTAGAAGACATAAAAAGGAATTACGTCTAAAATATTATCAACAACTTATAATATTAAGCAAAATAAAAATATAATTACATTTCTGCCATAATAAAAAAAAAAAGAACGAGATATAAACTAAAATCCTAATAAGTAAAGTATTGTATTAAGTGTTTGTGTTATAATTGTTTTTTTTTTGTTTGTTTTTTTTATGTTATTTTTTTTATATGGTAATTTTTTTTGTGTTTATTAAGGAAATTGCAAATTAAAATTTTAAGTTTTGGCAACGAAATTAGATTTATTGATTTTTTAATATATAGTTTTGAAGAGAAAGGTAATTAGGTTTTCGAATTTCACATTAAACAGAGAATAGGAATAAATCAATCAAAATGTATGTTTCTCATTCGAACAAGAAGCCTGATAATAGGAAACCTGAAAGGGAAGATAGGAATGATAATATAGTTGATATGTCAGGAACTATTAATACCCCAATTAATAACCCACCTCAAAATACTGCAAGACCGGAAACAACCGCAATGCCATCTACGGGAGCTATTCCAAAGAATAACAATTCTCAACAGATTCCAAATTTTTCATATCCACCTCCTTTGATTCCAAAATCTCATCAACCAGTAGAGAAAAATCCTAGGGAATATGCTAATCTCATTAAAGATTTGATTAAACAGTCCAATGCTGAATATCAATCCAATTTGGAAACAAGTATTGAGCTGAAAATAAAAGAAAGTTTAAGATTAGGTTTTGCAGAAATGCTTAGGGAGATCCAAAAGATAACTACGTTAAATAAATCATCTGAAGGTTCAATAGAAATAGGAGAAGAAAGAGATAGAACAGAAAGGAATGATAGAATGGAAGTTGAAAAGGATGATTCTGTGAATCAGCATATAATTCCGCGAAGATTAGATTTTCAATATGTGCCAATAAATAGCGAAACGGATTCTAATTTAAACAGGTCCAATGATCCCTTACCAAACGCAAATAGGCAAATTTCCTCTATGAGAATCGACAAATGGGATGTTGTATTTGACGGAAATACAGAAAACCTTAATATTGAAGATTTTATATTTAGAATCGAATATCTACAACAACATCATGGATGTCCTTGGATAGAAATCATGGGAGATTTTCATAGATTATTAAAAGGAGAAGCTAAGGAATGGTATTGGTCTGTAATAAGAGAAAAAGATATTAGGAATTGGTCGAATCTTAAAGAGGCACTTTTACAGCAATATAGATCAAATCGCAGTGAATATGAATTTATGCGAGATTTTGAAGAGCGTCATCAGAGACCAGGAGAATCTATTGACGCATATTTCTCTGCAATGCGAAAGTTAAGAGCCAGATTGAGAACACCACTTCCGGAGCATGAAGTTATACGCATAATGAAAAGAAACTTAAGAACTAGTTTATCACAGATATTGTACCCAATGAGAGTCACGCTCCACTCAAACTCCCGACGCGAATTAAAAGATGCTGGCGTACAAGTTAAGTTAGGTAATTTTGAAGAGCAAGTATCAATGGGAAAGGAAATTTTAGTATTAAATAGGATAAATAAGAAGAAAACAAATATTATGAAAAGTAGAAATTCGTTAGGGAAAAATAGAAAATATATGTCATATTAAGATAGATTGAGAAATTATAATATAGTAAGAAATAGGATTTTTAATGAGGAAGTAGGATTGTGTAGATTGATTAAGGTACGAAAAGTATGAAACAAATTTAGGCGGAAAAGGAAAATATGTCAGGAAATAAAATCGTCTCTCCATATATGTTGTGATGTAAAAGATAATGTCAAGAATGATCCTAGAGTATTTGCAAACATTAAGATAAGTGGTTTAGAAGTTAAAGGTCTGTTAGATTCTGGTGCTTCAATTAGTATTTTAGGTAATAATTGTCACGAAATTATAGATAAGTTAAATTTAGAAATAGATCCAGTTTTTGTTAGTATTAAGACAGCAGGAGGTAAAGAATATAATGTGTTAGGAAAAATAAGTATACCCGTAGAATTTAACCCAATAAGCATTTTTGCTGGAATTCAAGTGTAACACAAGTTGAATTCCAGTCATACATTCAAACTTCAAGGGTTGAAATACAGTTGTATTACACTTGATTTCAATAGCATTCTCCAGTGAAAAGGAAACTTGAATTCGAGTCGAACATTACAGTGTTAATACAGTTGAATTCCGGCCTTGAATTACAATGAAATTCAAGTAGGAATTAAAATTGAATTCAAGCTTAGAAATACAGTTTAATTCAATCTTTTAATTAATGTTTAATTCATGTCGAAATAATAATTGAATTCAAGCTTTAATCTGTTATTATTTTGATTACTTTTATTTTTTAAGATATATTAAAAAGTTTTAAGTTATAACAAACAAAAGGTCAGTTAACCCATTATCGGCCACTACCAGAATCCGACGGAGCTTATTAAATTCCTTCTAAAGGCATGGTTTAAAAGATCCAATTAAGAAAAAAAAAAAAAAAAATTTTTGCCCCAGGGTTGCCATTTTCCTAGTATGGCTTGGTCGAAAAATCGACCATTGGCCGAAAACGATATAATTTAAGAAATATAAATATTTGCAATTAATAAAAGAAAATCTTTAGTTAGAAGGAAAATATTAAAGTAATGCGGTTTAATTTAAAATAATTATTATTTCTGAATACGTGACATTTAAAAAATGTATGGTATTCATCAAAACATTTGATGTGTAGATAAATATTGCACTTCTTACATGTAAATAAAGTGTGCTTCTTGCATAGCTTACACCGACTATGTTTATTCTTTTTGATACGGCGTGTACTTTCTTATTGATTGGAGGATTGTTCGTGGGATATTTCAGGTTCTCATTTTCAGACTCATTATCGTATGTCAATAGTTTACTTGTGACTTCAGAATGAAAATCAAGTTGCGATAATGGTTTGTTGTTTTGAAGTTTTTCTATTCTTTTATCACTTTCGGCTATGGAATTGTTATGGGTTTCTTCTGCTTGCGACACTATCTTTTTTCATTGACCAGTGGTTCAACTGTGTAGTTATTGTTATAACATTACTGTTGACTATCAACTAAAGGAACAAATTCTCCTCGCAACCTTTCTTTAGATTTTGCAACGGAACATTTTCCATTCTGTTTTCACGTATAGTTCCAATTGCATAAAATTTTGGCTCAAAAAGACACATAAGCTGATAAGAAGAACACAAAATTGTCAAAGGAAACAGTATGAAACTCCGGATCAGGTACGTTAGCAAACAAATTTAAAACTTTTTGGGCACCAGGACATATGCTCTTACTATAAGATGTGTCTGAACCACTGTATAAAATACTATAAAATAAATAGCCCTTTTCTATACATAAGTACCACGACTTATGCCCGTAATTTCAACAAATAGATATCTATCAGGGCTTAGTTACTTATGGAGTAAAAATATTTGGTAATTTTTAGCCGTAGATATTGATTTGAAATTAATGTCAAGTTACCTTTTAGATAAATTTATCTGCTAGGTATTTTTCACCGTAGATATCTATTTGTTGAAGTTACGGGCATTAAAGCCGAATCGAATTGGCTTTTATTTTATAAAAATCGTACATGAGTGCAACAAAACGATCTGATATATCCAAATTAGTATTATCGGCAAGATGCAAATACATGTTTCAACATTGATAATGCCATGTCGGAGAAGACCAATAATGATCGATATGTGGTAAAGTATGATAACCAGACAACTATAAAATTCCAATGAACCGACGCAATTCTATTGGTAAAGGTTAGCAGTAGCATTATTTTCACGCTCATAGACATTTGTAAAAGCGACCATTTTGTCATAGACCTTTGTGGGAATGACCAGGTGGCAACGCGTATTAATGATGGCAATGCCTGGCTGAGCCGGTAGACGGGCGTAAAGTTCACCATCTAGCCATCCCAAGTCGGTGAGCAAAAAAAAAAGTAACTGACTAAAAATTCAAAAAAAAATCAAATACAAGAAAAACACTCTCTAACTTGCGTGATAGGCAATCCCAAAATGTTACGATGCTATACCTCCTTGGCTGCAGCAATAATTTGTGCTGCCTGGCCTGCCCACCCTCTTCCATGGCAAACCGATGGCCCATTATTTTCGGTTTGCCCCTATTCTACACCCTACAGTTCTTAAATTATCTCACTTACCTTGTTTTTCTACTCCATCTTCTCCGAGGAGTCACCACCAGAAAATAAGAAGAAACCTAGAACCGATTTGGTTCGGGAGAAGTTTGTCGTCCGTTTATGTCCGAAGTTAAAGTTTACTCTGTCCGAATCTGTCCACACTTCCCCTTCATCAGATTAGATTCCAGGGCTATCTTTTTGGTCTGGGTGATATTTGTGGATTTTAGAGTTGTTATTTTGTGTTTGTTTCTTTTAAACAATCGGGTTTTATTGTATATGTTGGTATTATGTTGTATTTTAAATATGTGTGTATGGTTTTATTTTAAATGATTAATTTTTAAACGTGTAAAAGAGTTCATTGTTGTAAACATTGTATTTTAATTATATAGGTGTTTTTTTTATAAATAGTGTATGTTTTCTTTTAAATGTGTAAATGTGTTTTTAGATATGTTTGTTTTTTTTTATAAGTGTGAGATAATGTATTTTTATTTGTTTAAACAAAAATTGTATTTTAAATATATATTTTAGTAAATTGTGTGTTTTTCTTTTAAATATGTGTTCGTTTGCTTTTAAATGTTTAAATTCAATGTAATAACGTGTTTCTATTTTTTTCTGTTTGTTTTTCAAAAGAAATTTTAATGTTCCTCGATTTTTTTATCTTTCATTTTTTCTTCATCACATCCACTTTTCTTCACTTCTCAAATCGATCTCCCCCAAAAAAAAAATCTTCCTCCTCTTCTTTCCCTTCATTTTCCAACTCTCCACATTTTTTCCCGCCTTTTCTTTCCTCGCCATCTTTTTTTTCCTCTTTTCCTACCCCTTAACCATCCTTGACACCCCCTTGAACAGCTGTGTAAAGGTTCCAGCTGTTTTGCAAGGTTGCATTCTAATGTAATAACCGGTTGAAATCATTCTTCCTCTTATTACATTAGAATGCACCCTTAACCCATTCAGGGGAGACATGACAATTTCCGCAATAATAGAATTATCCAAATATAGTGCATAAATATCAAAAGGAGATTTAGGTCTCACAAAACAAAATGATATGCATTTATCACATAAAAATTACCCAAGGGTATAAGTAAAACATATGTTATGATTTTGAAGCATTTTAATATAACAAGAAAAGAAAATAATTAAATTAGTATGCTTCACGTTATATGATGGGTTTCGGCCATTGGTCGAATTTTCGACCACTAAAAATTCCGGCCTCTCAAAAATAAGAGTTTTATCATTTTGAATTTGATTTCTTTTTTTTCTTATAATTTGGTATTTTGTCTGCACGGAAAAGTAATAAAAATTAATTACTTTTTTATTTTTTTAATTTTTTTAACATTTTAGAAAAGTGACTAAAAATTGCATTTTTTGCTCCATCAAGAAAAAATTCTGGTTTTACTTAAAGACAAAAAATAAATATATCAAAGATGTTAAAAAAATATAAAACTTAATTTCTGTTAAAACATATTTAAAAAAATATGGTCAGCTTCTTAGATATTCACTTACAAAGTTGCTGGTCGAAAATTCGACCACCAGCCGAAAATGGGTTAATAATTAGTTAATAATGAATGTCAAATAACTTATATAAATAAATTTGATCTTAATTTAGGATAGGAGCATATATATTGAAAAAATTAATTTTAACTTCGTAGATTCGTTCTTGAAAGCTTGTTTATTAATATTTATCCAGGAATCTGTTCATTTTTGACTATTTGTGAGCGCTAGATGAATATATTGCATTCTGTGTGATGACGAAACAATTTGTTATTAATTTGATATTGCTATTACCATTTTACTCACTGTTTTATTTTGACGGAAGACTTGCTTATTTATTGTTTGTGTTGCTGTGCAGTTTTTTGTACATTGATTTTAAATATTTCACATTTTTTTTTACAAAATTGATTAATATTTATTATTTGTTTGACAAAAAACAAAAATATGTTAAAACATTTTATAGCTTGAAAAGTACTTGAAAAAGGGCCAGAAATTCAAGTTGAATTCCAATTAAATTTCCAATACTTGAATTTCAATTTATTGGGTGCTTATTGGGAAGGATCAAAACAAGTTGATACAATTTTATTTATGTCCTGATTTAATCCAAGAAGCTTACTTAGGAGTAGACTTCTGGAGAAGTTTTAACCTGGCTCCAGAAATTTTTGGTAGCGATGAGATTAATATGGAAAAGTTGGAGAAAGATTATCCCCTGGACACAGATAAAGTTGAGCAACATGAATTATCTGATCATGAATTGGTACAGTTAGAAGATGTGAAACATAGTTTTGTGTCTTTTGAGAAAAATGGATTAGGTAGAACTCAGATGGAATGCCATAAAATCGAGCTAATAGAGGGAACTATACCAGTAAAGGACAGGCATTACCCCGTGTCACCGGCAGTACAAGATCTAATCTATGCAGAAGTAGATGAAATGCTGAAATTAGGTGTAATAGAGGAGAGTCAAAGCCCATGGAGTAGTCGTTGTACCTTAGTAAGAAAACCCGGCAAAAATAGACTCTGTCTTGATGCCAGAAAGTTAAATGAGAGGACTGTCAAGGACGCTTATCCCATTCAAAATATTGAGGCAATACTAAGTAGACTAGACGAAACGTTTTATATTAGTAGTGTAGATTTGAAGTTTGCCTTTTGGCAAATCCCTCTGGAAGAAAAATCAAGAGCCTACACAGCCTTCACCATACCTGGTCGCCCATTATATCAATATACAGTAATCCCATTTGGCTTATGTAACGCGGCACAAAGGCTGTGTAGACTCATGGATAAGGTGATTCCAGAGGAACTAAAATCAAACGTTTTTGTCTACTTAGACGATCTGCTGATAATCTCGGCCGATTTTGAGAATCATGTAGCTTTATTGAAAAGGGTAGCAGAATGTCTACAAAAGTCCAATTTGACAATAGGGCTTCAAAAATCCAAATTCTGTTTCAAGGAATTACGCTACTTAGGTTTTATTGTAGGAGGAGGAATAATGAGGACTGATCCAAATAAAATTGAGGCAATAAGACAGATACCTATCCCAAAATCTGTTAGAGAAATTCGAAGTTTTCTCGGCACAGCTGGGTGGTATAGGCGTTTCATTAGAAATTTTTCTACACTAGCTACACCACTGACAGATTTAATAAAAAAGGGCACTACATTGAAAATAACAAAAGAAGCTATTGAAAGTTTCAACAAACTGAAACAAGCCTTAACTTATGCCCCAGTTTTAGCACACCCGAATTTTAAAAACAGATTTTATGTACAATATGATGCTTCGAATTATGGTGTTGGAGCAGTGCTTTTTCAAAAAGATAAAGATAATAATGAGAGACCAATAGCATTTTTTTCAATGAAACTAAATCCGGCACAGAAGAACTATAGCGTCACAGAAAAAGAATGTCTAACCGCAGTTCTGGCCATTAACAAATTCCGACCGTATATTGAACTAATGCCGTTCACGGTTATTACTGACCATGCCAGCTTAAAATGGCTTATGTCATTGAAGGATTTGAATGGTAGACTAGCCAGATGGGCCTTGAAGTTGCAGAGCTATGACTTCCGAATTGAACATCGTAAGGGATCAGAAAATGTAGTGGCAGACACTTTATCTCGAGCATTGGAGGAGATAGATTATTCTCCGGTGGAATTGCTAGGATTTGAAACCACAGAATTTGAAACGGAAGAATATAGGGATTTGATAGACACAGTTTCAACAAGCAATAATAGACTCCCTGACCTGAGAGTGGAAAATGGTTTAGTATTTAAGAAACAAAGTCATTCATCGGATTCTGATATGACAGAAGAATTCCGATGGAAATTATGGGTTCCTAATTCTTTGACTTATGAGTTAATAAGACGAGCACATGAACCAGCTGAGAAATCCCATGGAGGCATACGGAAGACATTAGAATCCGTACGAAATAAGTTTTATTGGCCGAATATGATAGTTCAAGTGAAGAATTATGTAAACAATTGCGAGAAATGTAAGGAATGCAAATCTGTAAATGTAAGATTGACTCCAGGAATAGGCAACGAAGTTATCACAGATCGTCCTTTTCAAAAGCTGTATATAGATTTCCTAGGTAAATATCCTAGATCGAAAACAGGAAACGCTTATATATTTTTAGTATTAGATCACCTAACGAAATTTGTATTCCTAAAAGCTATGAAGGAAGCTACAGCTACCAATGTTGTTAAATTTTTAACAGAGCAAGTTTTCCACAATTTTGGAGTACCAGAAACAATACACTCTGACAACGGTCAGCAGTTTGTTTCGGAAGAATTTGGGAAGATGATAAAAGATTACAAAATACACCATATGCGTACGGCAGTTTATTCTCCACAATCGAACGCAGCGGAAAGAGTGAATCAGAGTATTTTATCTGATATCAGGGTGTATTTGAAAGATGACCATGGAGAGTGGGACTTGAACTTAACATCAATTGAATTGGCGTTGAGAAATGCAGTGCATTCCGCCATAGGTGTTAGCCCTTTCATGGCACTATTTGGACATACTATGTTCACCTCAGGTGATGATTATAAACTTGCTAGGAAACTAAAGTCTTTAGATGATAGTGATTTAATTTTGTTAGAAGATAGAGATAGGTTGAGATTGATTCGGGAAACAATAAGGGACAACATGCACAAGCAGTATGAGAAAAGTTCTATCAGATATGATAAGGGAGCAAGGACTATACGATTTATCCCAGGACAAGAAGTATTCCGAAGGAATTTTGTATTAAGCAACTTTAGTAAAAACATTAATGCAAAATTTTGTAAAAAATTCTCAAAAAGTAGAATACTAAGAGTCTTGGGTAATAATATGTATGAACTTGAAACTCTTAATGGATCACCTCTGGGAGTTTATCATGCCAAGGATATACGACAGTAATTTGAAATAAAATTAATACAGTGCAATATAGGATTAAGATATGGAAAATTATGCAATATAAATAACTATTTGGTTTACTCACTAGTGCAATATTTTATATTTCTTTAGATTGTAAGCTGAATTCGTCCTTTTATGTTGATTATTTTTCTATTTATACACCATATTGTGTCTGTCCGATTTGTGTTTTGGCTGTGATATAAACTTCTAAGTACCTGAAAATAAATAGTGTAATTAATACATGCATTTATTTAATACAATAATAATTATAGGAATAGTTACATACTGTTGTCAATAACTGTTGCCTAAGTTGTTTTCTTATGAAATGTAGAGCTTGCGCAAGGTAAACAGACTATCAATGTCCAAAGAGTCCATTCTTCAGTTATTTTGAACCTGAAAATATTAATATATTTTCACAAAGTAAATGCTTATGTGAGATTGGAAACATTTATACTTCCCGTGGCAGGGAGACAGCACGTCGCTGATATATTCGGTAATCTCTATACTTTTCACTTTTAAAAAGATTATAGAGATTGTAACTAGTACTGGACACGAAATTTCAACAGGTGAAGGAGTAATGGAGGCTTAACCCAATTTGTATTAATGATGATTATTAGGATATTGTTTTTGCCTATACTAGGCGTTCGTTTAAATTAATTAGCCACACTATTGTGCCCTACTGATTAAAAATCAGTAACAAGAAATTTAGATTTAGTTGAAAAGGGTTTCCTCTACGATTTCTTTTCACCAGAAAGAATTTCGACAGAGTGCTTGTTGTCCATTGAAACTAGTTCCAATAAATCAGTCAATCACGTGTAAAGTTTCGAGGTTTCTAGTAAGGAGATAAGGAGGGGTATGAATTATTTATTTTGAGAAATCTGCACGTACTTACCTGGTAATTGCCCGGCTAACTTTGAGGTAGGATGTGTGACTCTTAATCCCAGGGTCGCACAGAGGGGCCAAACATACTAATTTTGAGGATTAATTGAAAAAACAAATTTCAAGTATCGTGAAAACTGAAAGTGCCAGCTTAAAGAGCACAAAATTCTACATCAGCAGGCAAAAAATTAATGTGAAATATTAAAAGGTATTTTTATAGTCACGTGTTGAAATTACATATTGTGAGAAAAAAACATAAAAAATTGATAAAAAAAAATAAAAAATTGCGCAAATAAATACTATTTGTGATAGGTAATTTAAAAAATTTAACAAATCTAATTATGCAACCATCAAGTTCAGGTATTTATTGATATGTTTTGGTTAAATTTAAATTTGAATTATTTGTGGAAGTGGCTTTGATATTAGTTTTTATATTGGAAGTGCAAAAAAAAAATGGATTTTGTCAGTTCAAGTGGACATAAAGTTATTAGCTGGGCTCAGCTGGGCAGAGAATTTAATATAATTTAAAAGCCTGGAGAGTTAGGCGTTGTTTCAGAAAAAATTAGATTGCGCATCGCTGCGCCTCATAAGTTATATGTAAATTAGTAAAAGCTTCACCCTTTAAGTCTACCATCAAAAAGCACTTTGCGATTCTGATAAACGTATTATTACTGTCGTTGTTGTTGTTGTTATTGTCATTGTTTTTTTTTTGTTTTATAAGAGATATGCAAGTGTTCTGATTAATAATACGAGAGTCACGTGTGAGTCAGGCCTGGACGTGGCTATATTCTTGTATTATAATGAGATAAACAATAATAAACTTTTACCAATTACTTTTCTTTATTTCAATTTAGTTTTCCATCCATTGATTTTCTAATCGTGAATGAATAGCACGCGGAATTTTAACGATTTAACTCTCATGCACTTACGCTTGTATATGCTTGTTTAAAAGTTTTGTTTTGTGATTAATTCGACGTTTTTTCTTGTTTTTCTCTATCTTAATAAAAAAATCAGGTTAGTGAGCGCGATCACGAAAATTGTAAAGTTTTATATCCTGTTATCACTCACGTTCAGATCTGTAGTTTTTCTATTCTCTCATTTCAAATATTGTGTTGTATAAATTTCAAAGCAGTGCATTTAAACTTTGCAAGTCTTTTAGTGGAAGGAGTTGGGAAAGATCTCTATTATTCAACCTCATAGTTAATATAATGATATCATCTTAAAACAATATGGTAGTTTTTTTTATTAATAACATGCATAAATTTTGTGTGTTTCACTGATGTAGTTCTATAGATATAGGAGAATTAATAATTCATTTGTATGGGGGGAATCCGATTCCACCCTCGTATACCCTTTCGATTTGGCGGAACGTGTAGTTTGTTTTTAGAGTTATCCGCAGCAAATTTAGTGTGCATAACTATTGTAGTTCTATAGATATAGCACAGTTAATAATTATTTTATATGGTGGGTAATTGACTTCCCGCTCCTATATCCCTAAAATTTTGTTACAATATGCGGATTGGACTAAGGGATACCCAAGTGTCGCTATTATTGTTGTTGAGATATTAATAAATCCGTAAAAAAGGGGCATTTGACCCCACTGTGGGTCGTGAGAATTCCCCACGTTGGACTATCACACTCAAAACCCTCACCAGAGATCGAGCAAATATTTTGGTTGGATTAGACCAAGACTCTAATGACACTTAATTACTTTGTCCCGCACACCGTTCCCTTTGTCTATCGCCACCGAAACCGGAGTTTTGTTGCGGGCGAGACAGATTCCAAAAACCCAGAGGCACTATGTTTAGATGTTCAATGTTCCGTTTGGGAATGCTGTTCGTTGGATGGTGTAGTTGTCTTGTTTATTGTTTATATTGTTGATTTGTTTGTTTTAGATGTATAATTTCACTAGCATGTTTTTATTATGTTCCGGGTTATTAAGTAATTTTGTTTCATGTTGTTTGTTTGATGGTGTAGTTGTCTTCTGTATGTTTATCTATATTGTTGATTTTTTTTGTGTTGCGTAGATGTAATGCTCCATGATGTTAGTTGTAATATTTACTTATTTTTGTTTCATATTGTTTTATTTAAGTTTGTTTATATTTTTGTTTGTATTGATATTTAATTTGTGGACAAAATGTTATGTATGTCAGCTGTAGTAAAAGTTTAATGTGTAGACTGGAATATTATTTTTGTTGTTGTGTTCAGAGTTGATGTTTAAAGTAGTAGATTGTAAATGTTGCCATATGGTATGGCCAGGTTGAATTTTCTATCTTAAGAGAAAATTAGGAAAATTGTCAAGGCAAAACGAGAAAAGTCCGTTGACCCTTTTTCGTGTTCATTTGTATTTGTGTATAATGTATTAGTTGTTATGTTGATCACCGGTACATGTTTTTTATTTATGCTTTTTGTTAGTATTTATGTATTTGTGTATTTCTTATGGTTTTATTTAGGTATAACTTAAAAATGAATGCGAGAGCAGATTTATTCTTAAAGCGGCAAAGTTAGAAGAAAGTTTATAGAAAATAAAATATTGTGTTTAAAATTTTGTTCCTGAAACACAAAATAATATTATTAAGTTTTGTGTAAACAGTATTAAAAGTAAGTGTTAACTTATGAACAATAAGGAAGATAAGTTTTCTTAATGAAAATACATATGTAGCTTTTAACAGATCAGGTGCAAAAGAGGAAATAAATGTATTTATTTCCTCTTTTTGATACAAACTTTGATGGTACAAGTCTGGAGGCTAACACATATCCATACTGAGGGAAAAGCAGATATATGTTCGAACCTATAACATTATAAATAGTGGCATCCTCAGAAGAAATTTATAAAATTTTGCTGGTAACACTATATGGACAGAACTTCATAAAGCTTGATAAAAGTTTGTATCGGATCTAGGGTAGCCATAGCTAAGATTTGAACCACTTTGTTTTTCGGCAGCTTTCATTTAAATTCCCTCTAGGGAAAATTAATTTACAGAATAAACTGTTCTCAGTGGCTATAGGGAGTAGGGTAGGATAAGAATTTAGTTTAATTTTATTATTTAAGGCAAATTAGGATAAGTTTTGATAAATTTTATTGTATTAGGTTAGTTTTATGTTTGTAAAAGGGGATCAGGCTGGTAGTATAAAAAAAAAATTAAAAAGAGAAAAGAAACCTTTTTATCGATAGAGCAGACATATTAATGTTTGCTAAAATATCCTTCAAAGAGCTCTTTTAGGGATCATAAGATATAGCCATATAACATTAAAGGCGTGTATTTGAAAAGCCAATTTTTTTTATATCCGGTTCGGTCCTTTTAGATAAATAATAAATTGTTAACGAAAATATAGATAATTTTTATTTAAGTTTATATTTAAGTTAGATCTTGTTTTATTCGTTTTGTTTATATAATTTGGTTCTTAATACCTAATAGTTTTAAAATTCATATTATTTTTGTTTGTTCATAAACATTCTATTGTTTACCTATTTGTCATAAAAGTAAACAGAACATAGAGAACAGGAAACAGGAAATAATACAAAAATATACAAAACCAGCCACTTTATTAATAAATGTTATATGTAGTTATGTAGTTTTGTTTATTGTTAATAAAAAAATATGATTTGGTAAAGTAAAATATAGGATTTTAGTCTTCTCAGTTCGATGTGTGCAGAAATGTGTAAAAGGTAAGTTGTTGATAATATAAAAACAGATAAGGGGTCATTTGAATAATTAATATGGTGACATAGGTTGGGCTAGGGCATAGACGATTCTGGATATGACATCTGGTCCAGTTGTATTGTTTTATGTTGGTGTACTGTAGGGTGTTTTAGTGTCAGTGCAATTTCTTTTATGTTATAGTAATATTGTTTTGTTTAGATTTTTTTTATTGTGCGAAATTGAGATGTGGTGAGGGATTTGTGAACCACCCCAAATATGAGAGACAGAGCTAGTCAGCAACACCACATACATGCCCTTGAGGAAGTTTCGTAACAACACATTATAAAAAGCTCTCTCTCAAGGCGAATTTATATACCAGGTGGTGTTGATAGCACAGCTGATTAGTGTTGTTTGGATGTTTGAGCTGTCAATTATCCTGTGATTGTTGCGGCGAATGCTACAACAAACGTAGAAGGAACAAAAACAACAGGCAAACTTTGACAGCTTAAACCACATAAACAAAAACAAATTGCAAGTGGTTTTTGTAAATGTTGTAGAATCGACACCACCTGGTATATAAATTCGCATTGCTGAAGATTGACAAAAAAAACACATACATACATACAAATAAAGATTTGTTTGTTATTATACATATATTTGCATGACGTCATTGAAAACAATAACAAATTACATTGTGTTTTGTTTTTTTGGTTATATCTCAGCCCAGGTCCAACTTACTATGGTCTTATATACGTCGATGCAAAGGTCTTTGAAATATCTATCATTAGATATCCATATTGTCTATATTAATGACTTAGTAATCCAGATATAGGTCAAAAATAGGTAAAAAATCGATGTTGTCCTGGTTTTTTCCTTATATCTCAGCCATTTGTGTACCGATTTTCTCGATTTTAAATAGAAACCGAGCCGGAAGAATTCCGGAGATATTGATATTTGAATCATGTATGTATGTTATTTGGGGGCTTCGGAAAGTTGATTTCAACACACAGACGGACATGGCTATATCGATTCCGCTATCTATAACGATCCAGAATATATATACTTTATGGGGTCGCAAATGAAAAATGTGGAAATTACAAACGGAATGACAAACTTATATATACCCTTGCCACTCATGGTGAAGAGTATAAAAAAAAACAAAAGCAAAATACGCAAAGCAACATCCAAACATACGGTTTGTTGCTTTTTTGTCAAAGCATGCAATAAATTGTGTTTTTTTGATGAAATTTTCAGAGGTTGTCTCGGATTTTTGCTCATATCTCCGTTATTTATGGACGGATTTTGCTGATTTTAAATAGCAAAATTCTCGAAAGCATGTCTGACAGAATTGTTGAAGATTTGGATCCCGGAGATATCTGGGGTCTTCAGAAAACTGATTTCAACAGACAGACAGACAGACAGACGGACATGGCTTAATCGTCTCCGCTATCTATAAGGATCCAGATTATATACTTTATAGGGTCGGAAAATTATATTGTGGAAATTACAAACGGAATGACAAACTTATATATACCCTTCTCACGAAGGTGAAGGGTATAAAAATTTAGCTTCCAAGCTCTTTAGGGGCCTTTAGAATTGCGATTTATATGAAGTCGTTAAAACTGGGGTAATTTTGGGACAGCTTTCGAAAAATGTCTGATATACACGCATATATATCGGGTACTATTTATGCTGGCTACTTAAGTTATACCTTATTAGAAAGTTACAATCTCAAGCAATCCAAATATAAAAAAATAGCTTCCTGGCTCTTTAAGGGCCTCCATAATTGCAATTTATATGAAGTCGTTAAAAATTGGGGTAATTTTGGGACAGTTTTCGAAAAATGTCCGATGAAAAATGATCGACTCCGCTATCTATAAGGATCCAGAATATAAAAAAACTTTTTTTTTTAAAAATAAAACTTTTTGCGTCTCAAAAACCTTGCTAAAAAGGGAAAACTTGACATATGGTAACACTGCACAGAACACATATAGTACAAAAACAACAACCACGTTGTTTGAGCACGTTGCGTTTGCGCTTATTTCATTTTTGTTGTTGTTTGTTGCTATTGTCAACAAATAATTGAGCAACGCAACCACTCTCAGCAAGGCGAATCTATAGAAGGTGACGACAGAACTACAACATGTACAAAAACAACAGGTACTTTGTTTTTGTTAAAAGATAGTCGAACTGTCAAAGTTGCCTGTTGTTGTTTTTGCTTTTGGGTTTGTTGTATTTTTCGCCACAGCAATCACAAGTGAATTGTTGAAATTTATATACAATTTTATGAAATTTCAACAGATTATGTAAACGATTCTATATTGGATTTGCTGTTACGGTTCCATATGTGTTCTCCTATTTTAAGATTTACTTTTAATCTTATATACAGGGATGGAAAATTATATTTTTGTTCCGTATTAAAATAGTATTAAAAAATTACTTTCTTCATCACCAGAGTACTTAAAATTTTAATATTTTCATATTACAGTAGCTTTATGTTGGAAACAGTCGTCTGTTATCACAAAATTGTCTATAGAAAGTGCTGTTGAATACGAGATTTTCTATAGAAAATGCTGTTATAATAGACAAGATTTTTAAAGAAAGTGCTGTTTTTCATACGATTTTCTATAGAAAATACTGTTATACACAACATGTCCAAAAAATATAGTTAAAGACAAGATTTATGTTACACTCAAGATTTTCAACAGAAAATATAGTTATACTTAAGATTTTCTACAGCAAATATTGTTATACACAAGATTGTTTATAAAAAATATTGTTCTACGCAAGATTTTCTATAGAAAATGTTGTTCTACACAAGATTTTCTATAGAAAATGTTGTTCTACACAAGATTTTCTATAGAAAATGTTGTTCTACACAAGATTTTCTATAGAAAATGTTGTTCTACACAAGATTTTCTATAGAAAATGTTGTTCTACACAAGATTTTCTATAGAAAATGTTGTTCTACACAAGATTTTCTATAGAAAATGTTGTTCTACATAAGATTTTCTATAGAAAATGTTGTCCTACACAAGATTTTCTATAGAAAATGTTGTCCTACACAAGATTTTCTATAGAAAATGTTGTTCTACACAAGATTTTCTATAGAAAATGTTGTTCTACACAAGATTTTCTATAGAAAATGTTGTTCTACACAAGATTTTCTATAGAAAATGTTGTTCTACACAAGATTTTCTATAGAAAATGTTGTTCTACACAAGATTTTCTATAGAAAATGTTGTTCTACACAAGATTTTCTATAGAAAATGTTGTTCTACACAAGATTTTCTATAGAAAATGTTGTTCTACACAAGATTTTCTATAGAAAATGTTGTTCTACACAAGATTTTCTATAGAAAATGTTGTTCTACACAAGATTTTCTATAGAAAATGTTGTTCTACACAAGATTTTCTATAGAAAATGTTGTTCTACACAAGATTTTCTATAGAAAATGTTGTTCTACACAAGATTTTCTATAGAAAATGTTGTTCTACACAAGATTTTCTATAGAAAATGTTGTTCTACACAAGATTTTCTATAGAAAATATTGTTCTACACAAGATTTTCTATAGAAAATATTGTTCTACACAAGATTTTCTATAGAAAATATTGTTATACACAAGATTTTCTATAGAAAATATTGTTATACACAAGATTTTCTATAGAAAATATTGTTATACACAAGATTTTCTATAGAAAATATTGTTATACACAAGATTTTCTATAGAAAATATTGTTATACACAAGATTTTCTATAGAAAATATTGTTATACACAAGATTTTCTATAGAAAATATTGTTATACACAAGATTTTCTATAGAAAATATTGTTATACACAAGATTTTCTATAGAAAATATTGTTATACACAAGATTTTCTATAGAAAATATTGTTATACACAAGATTTTCTATAGAAAATATTGTTATACACAAGATTTTCTATAGAAAATATTGTTATACACAAGATTTTCTATAGAAAATATTGTTGTACACAAGATTTTCTATAGAAAATATTGTTATACACAAGATTTTCTATAGAAAATATTGTTATACACAAGATTTTCTATAGAAAATATTGTTATACACAAGATTTTCTATAGAAAATATTGTTATACACAAGATTTTCTATAGAAAATATTGTTATACACAAGATTTTCTATAGAAAATATTGTTATACACAAGATTTTCTATAGAAAATATTGTTATACACAAGATTTTCTATAGAAAATATTGTTATACACAAGATTTTCTATAGAAAATATTGTTATACACAAGATTTTCTATAGAAAATATTGTTATACACAAGATTTTCTATAGAAAATATTGTTATACACAAGATTTTATATAGAAAATATTGTTATACACAAGATTTTATATAGAAAATATTGTTATACACAAGATTTTCTATAGAAAATATTGTTATACCAAGATTTTCTACAGAAAATATTGTTATACTCAAATGTTGTTCTACATAAGATTTTCTATAGAAAATGTTGTTCTACACAAGATTTTCTATAGAAAATGTTGTTCTACAAGATTTTCTATAGAAAATGTTGTTCTACACAAGATTTCCTATAGAAAATGTTGTTCTACACAAGATTTTCTATAGAAAATGTTGTTCTACACAAGATTTTTCTACAGAAAATATTGTTCTACACAAGATTTTCTACAGAAAATATATTTCTACACAAGATTTTCTACAGAAAATGTTGTTCTACACCAGATTTTCTACAGAAAATGTTGTTCTCCACAAGATTTTCTACAGAAAATGTTGTTCTACATAAGATTTTCTATAGAAAATGTTGTTCTACACAAGATTTTCTATAGAAAATGTTGTTCTACAAGATTTTCTATAGAAAATGTTGTTCTACACAAGATTTCCTATAGAAAATGTTGTTCTACACAAGATTTTCTATAGAAAATGTTGTTCTACACAAGATTTTCTATAGAAAATGTTGTTCTACACAAGATTTTCTATAGAAAATGTTGTTCTACACAAGATTTTCTATAGAAAATGTTGTTCTACACAAGATTTTCTATAGAAAATGTTGTTCTACACAAGATTTTCTATAGAAAATGTTGTTCTACACAAGATTTTCTATAGAAAATGTTGTTCTACACAAGATTTTCTATAGAAAATGTTGTTCTACACAAGATTTTCTATAGAAAATGTTGTTCTACACAAGATTTTCTATAGAAAATGTTGATCTACACAAGATTTTCTATAGAAAATGTTGTTCTACACAAGATTTTCTATAGAAAATGTTGTTCTACACAAGATTTTCTATAGAAAATGTTGTTCTACACAAGATTTTCTATAGAAAATGTTGTTCTATACAAGATTTTCTATAGAAAATGTTGTTCTATACAAGATTTTCTATAGAAAATGTTGTTCTACACAAGATTTTCTATAGAAAATGTTGTTCTACACAAGATTTTCTATAGAAAATGTTGTTCTATAGAAATATTTTCTATAGAAAATATTGTTATACACAAGATTTTCTATAGAAAATATTGTTATACACAAGATTTTCTATAGAAAATATTGTTATACACAAGATTTTCTATATTTTTTTTTCTATATATTTTCTATAGAAAATATTGTTATACACAAGATTTTCTATAGAAAATATTGTTATACACAAGATTTTCTATAGAAAATATTGTTATACACAAGATTTTATATAGAAAATATTGTTATACACAAGATTTTATATAGAAAATATTGTTATACACAAGATTTTCTATAGAAAATATTGTTATACCAAGATTTTCTACAGAAAATATTGTTATACTCAATATTTTCTACAGAAAATGTTGTTCTACACAAGATTTTTCTACAGAAAATATTATTCTACACAAGATTTTCTACAGAAAATATTGTTCTACACAAGATTTTCTACAGAAAATATATTTCTACACAAGATTTTCTACAGAAAATGTTGTTCTACACCAGATTTTCTACAGAAAATGTTGTTCTCCACAAGATTTTCTACAGAAAATGTTGTTCTACATAAGATTTTCTATAGAAAATGTTGTTCTACACAAGATTTTCTATAGAAAATGTTGTTCTACAAGATTTTCTATAGAAAATGTTGTTCTACACAAGATTTCCTATAGAAAATGTTGTTCTACACAAGATTTTCTATAGAAAATGTTGTTCTACACAAGATTTTCTATAGAAAATGTTGTTCTACACAAGATTTTCTATAGAAAATGTTGTTCTACACAAGATTTTCTATAGAAAATGTTGTTCTACACAAGATTTTCTATAGAAAATGTTGTTCTACACAAGATTTTCTATAGAAAATGTTGATCTACACAAGATTTTCTATAGAAAATGTTGTTCTACACAAGATTTTCTATAGAAAATGTTGTTCTACACAAGATTTTCTATAGAAAATGTTGTTCTACACAAGATTTTCTATAGAAAATGTTGTTCTACACAAGATTTTCTATAGAAAATGTTGTTCTATACAAGATTTTCTATAGAAAATGTTGTTCTATACAAGATTTTCTATAGAAAATGTTGTTCTACACAAGATTTTCTATAGAAAATGTTGTTCTACACAAGATTTTCTATAGAAAATGTTGTTCTACACAAGATTTTCTATAGAAAATGTTGTTCTACACAAGATTTTCTATAGAAAATATTGTTAAACACAAGATTTTATATAGAAAATATTGTTATACACAAGATTTTATATAGAAAATATTGTTATACACAAGATTTTATATAGAAAATATTGTTATACACAAGATTTTCTATAGAAAATATTGTTATACCAAGATTTTCTACAGAAAATATTGTTATACTCAAGATTTTCTACAGAAAATATTGTTATACTCAATATTTTCTACAGAAAATGTTGTTCTACACAAGATTTTTCTACAGAAAATATTGTTCTACACAAGATTTTCTACAGAAAATATATTTCTACACAAGATTTTCTACAGAAAATGTTGTTCTACACCAGATTTTCTACAGAAAATGTTGTTCTCCACAAGATTTTCTACAGAAAATGTTGTTCTACATAAGATTTTCTATAGAAAATGTTGTTCTACACAAGATTTTCTATAGAAAATGTTGTTCTACAAGATTTTCTATAGAAAATGTTATTCTACACAAGATTTCCTATAGAAAATGTTGTTCTACACAAGATTTTCTATAGAAAATGTTGTTCTACACAAGATTTTCTATAGAAAATGTTGTTCTACACAAGATTTTCTATAGAAAATGTTGTTCTACACAAGATTTTCTATAGAAAATGTTGTTCTACACAAGATTTTCTATAGAAAATGTTGTTCTACACAAGATTTTCTATAGAAAATGTTGTTCTACACAAGATTTTCTATAGAAAATGTTGTTCTACACAAGATTTTCTATAGAAAATGTTGATCTACACAAGATTTTCTATAGAAAATGTTGTTCTACACAAGATTTTCTATAGAAAATGTTGTTCTACACAAGATTTTCTATAGAAAATGTTGTTCTACACAAGATTTTCTATAGAAAATGTTGTTCTACACAAGATTTTCTATAGAAAATGTTGTTCTACACAAGATTTTCTATAGAAAATGTTGTTCTATACAAGATTTTCTATAGAAAATGTTGTTCTATACAAGATTTTCTATAGAAAATGTTGTTCTATACAAGATTTTCTATAGAAAATGTTGTTCTACACAAGATTTTCTATAGAAAATGTTGTTCTACACAAGATTTTCTATAGAAAATGTTGTTCTACACAAGATTTTCTATAGAAAATGTTGTTCTACACAAGATTTTCTATAGAAAATGTTGTTCTACACCAGATTTTCTATAGAAAATGTTGTTCTACACAAGATTTTCTATAGAAAATGTTGTTCTACACAAGATTTTCTATAGAAAATGTTGTTCTACACAAGATTTTCTATAGAAAATGTTGTTCTACACAAGATTTTCTATAGAAAATGTTGTTCTACACAAGATTTTCTATAGAAAATGTTGTTCTACACAAGATTTTCTATAGAAAATGTTGTTCTACACAAGATTTTCTATAGAAAATGTTGTTCTACACAAGATTTTCTATAGAAAATGTTGTTCTACACAAGATTTTCTATAGAAAATGTTGTTCTACACAAGATTTTCTATAGAAAATGTTGTTCTACACAAGATTTTCTATAGAAAATGTTGTTCTACACAAGATTTTCTATAGAAAATGTTGTTCTACACAAGATTTTCTGTAGAAAATGTTGTTCTACACAAGATTTTCTATAGAAAATGTTGTTCTACACAAGATTTTCTATAGAAAATGTTGTTCTACACAAGATTTTCTATAGAAAATGTTGTTCTACACAAGATTTTCTGTAGAAAATATCGTCATACACACGATTTTCTATAGAAAAAATCGTTATACACAAGATTTTCTATAGAAAATATTGTTATACTCAAGATTTTCTACAGAAAATATTTTCTATAGAAAATGTTGTTCCACACAAGATTTTCTATAGAAAATGTTGTTCTATACAAGATATTCTATAGAAAATGTTGTTCTATACAAGATATTCTATAGAAAATGTTGTTCTACACAAGATTTTCTATAGAAAATGTTGTTCTACACAAGATTTTCTATAGAAAATGTTGTTCTACACAAGATTTTCTATAGAAAATGTTGTTCTACACAAGATTTTCTATAGAAAATGTTGTTCTACACAAGATTTTCTATAGAAAATGTTGTTCTACACAAGATTTTCTATAGAAAATGTTGTTCTACACAAGATTTTCTATAGAAAATGTTGTTCTACACAAGATTTTCTATAGAAAATGTTGTTCTACACAAGATTTTCTATAGAAAATGTTGTTCTACACAAGATTTTCTATAGAAAATGTTGTTCTACACAAGATTTTCTATAGAAAATGTTGTTCTACACAAGATTTTCTATAGAAAATGTTGTTCTACACAAGATTTTCTATAGAAAATGTTGTTCTACACAAGATTTTCTATAGAAAATGTTGTTCTACACAAGATTTTCTATAGAAAATGTTGTTCTACACAAGATTTTCTATAGAAAATGTTGTTCTACACAAGATTTTCTCTAGAAAATGTTGTTCTACACAAGATTTTCTATAGAAAGAATCGTTATACACAAGATTTTCTATAGAAAAAATCGTTATACACAAGATTTTCTATAGAAAATATTGTTCTACTTAAGATTTTCTACAGAAAATATTTTCTATAGAAAATATTGTTCTACACAGGATTTTCTATAGAAAATATTGTTCTACACAAGATTTTCTATAGAAACTATTGTTCTACACAAGATTTGCTATAGAAAATATTGTTCTACACAAGATTTTCTATAGAAAATATTGTTCTACACAAGATTTTCTATAGAAAATATTGTTCTACACAAGATTTTCTATAGAAAATATTGTTCTACACAAGATTTTCTATAGAAAATATTGTTCTACACAAGATTTTCTATAGAAAATATTGTTCTACACAAGATTTTCTATAGAAAATATTGTTCTACACAAGATTTTCTATAGAAAATATTGTTCTACACAAGATTTTCTATAGAAAATATTGTTCTACACAAGATTTTCTATAGAAAATATTGTTCTACACAAGATTTTCTATAGAAAATATTGTTCTACACAAGATTTTCTATAGAAAATATTGTTCTACACAAGATTTTCTATAGAAAATATTGTTCTACACAAGATTTTCTATAGAAAATATTGTTCTACACAAGATTTTCTATAGAAAATATTGTTCTACACAAGATTTTCTATAGAAAATATTGTTCTACACAAGATTTTCTATAGAAAATATTGTTCTACACAAGATTTTCTATAGAAAATATTGTTCTACACAAGATTTTCTATAGAAAATATTGTTCTACACAAGATTTTCTATAGAAAATATTGTTCTACACAAGATTTTCTATAGAAAATATTGTTCTACACAAGATTTTCTATAGAAAATATTGTTCTACACAAGATTTTCTATAGAAAATATTGTTCTACACAAGATTTTCTATAGAAAATATTGTTCTACACAAGATTTTCTATAGAAAATATTGTTCTACACAAGATTTTCTATAGAAAATATTGTTCTACACAAGATTTTCTATAGAAAATATTGTTCTACACAAGATTTTCTATAGAAAATATTGTTCTACACAAGATTTTCTATAGAAAATATTGTTCTACACAAGATTTTCTATAGAAAATATTGTTCTACACAAGATTTTCTATAGAAAATATTGTTCTACACAAGATTTTCTATAGAAAATATTGTTCTACACAAGATTTTCTATAGAAAATATTGTTCTACACAAGATTTTCTATAGAAAATATTGTTCTACACAAGATTTTCTATAGAAAATATTGTTCTACACAAGATTTTCTATAGAAAATATTGTTCTACACAAGATTTTCTATAGAAAATATTGTTCTACACAAGATTTTCTATAGAAAATATTGTTCTACACAAGATTTTCTATAGAAAATATTGTTATACACAAGATTTTCTATAGAAAATATTGTTATACACAAGATTTTCTATAGAAAATATTGTTATACACAAGATTTTCTATAGAAAATATTGTTATACACAAGATTTTCTATAGAAAATATTGTTATACACAAGATTTTCTATAGAAAATATTGTTATACACAAGATTTTCTATAGAAAATATAGTTATACACAAGATTTTCTATAGAAAATATTGTTATACACAAGATTTTCTATAGAAAATATTGTTATACACAAGATTTTCTATAGAAAATATTGTTATACACAAGATTTTCTATAGAAAATATTGTTATACACAAGATCATCTACAGAAAATGTTGTTCTACACAAGATTTTCTATAGAAAATATTGTTATACACAAGATCATCTACAGAAAATGTTGTTCTACACAAGATTTTCTACAGAAAATGTTGTTCTACACAAGATTTTCTACAGAAAATGTTGTTCTACACAAGATTTTCTACAGAAAATGTTGTTCTACACAAGATTTTCTACAGAAAATGTTGTTCTACACAAGATTTTCTACAGAAAATATTGTTCTACACAAGATTTTCTACAGAAAATATTGTTCTACACAAGATTTTCTATAGAAAATGTTGTTCTACACAAGATTTTCTACAGAAAATATTGTTCTACACAAGATTTTCTATAGGAAATATTGTTCTACACAAGATTTTCTATAGAAAATGTTGTTCTACACAAGATTTTCTACAGAAAGTGTTGTTCTACACAAGATTTTCTACAGAAAATGTTGTTCTACACAAGATTTTCTACAGAAAATGTTGTTCTACACAAGATTTTCTACAGAAAATGTTGTTCTACACAAGATTTTCTACAGAAAATGTTGTTCTACACAGGATTTTCTACAGAAAATGTTGTTCTACACAAGATTTTCTACAGAAAATGTTGTTCTACACAAAATTTTCTACAGAAAATGTTGTTCTACACAAGATTTTCTACAGAAAATGTTGTTCTACACAAGATTTTCTATGGAATAAGTTGTTCTACACAAGATTTTCTACAGAAAATGTTGTTCTACACAAGATTTTCTATGGAATAAGTTGTTCTACACAAGATTTTCTATAGAAAATGTTGTTCTACACAAGACACAAGATTTTCTATAGAAAATGTTGTTCTACACTAGATTTTCTATAGAAAATGTTGTTCTACACAAGATTTTCTATAGAAAATGTTGTTCTACACAAGATTTTCTATAGAAAATGTTGTTCTACACAAGATTTTCTATAGAAAATGTTGTTCTACACAAGATTTTCTATAGAAAATGTTGTTCTACACAAGATTTTCTATAGAAAATGTTGTTCTACACAAGATTTTCTATAGAAAATGTTGTTCTACACAAGATTTTCTATAGAAAATGTTGTTCTACACAAGATTTTCTATAGAAAATGTTGTTCTACACAAGATTTTCTATAGAAAATGTTATTCTACACAAGATTTTCTATAGAAAATGTTGTTCTACACAAGATTTTCTATAGAAAATGTTGTTCTACACAAGATTTTCTATAGAAAATGTTGTTCTACACAAGATTTTCTATAGAAAATGTTGTTCTACACAAGATTTTCTATAGAAAATGTTGTTCTACACAAGATTTTCTATAGAAAATGTTGTTCTACACAAGATTTTCTATAGAAAATGTTGTTCTACACAAGATTTTCTATAGAAAATGTTGTTCTACACAAGATTTTCTATAGAAAATGTTGTTCTACACAAGATTTTCTATAGAAAATGTTGTTCTACACAAGATTTTCTATAGAAAATATTGTTCTACACAAGATTTTCTATAGAAAATATTGTTCTACACAAGATTTTCTATAGAAAATATTGTTCTACACAAGATTTTCTATAGAAAATATTGTTCTACACAAGATTTTCTATAGAAAATATTGTTCTACACAAGATTTTCTATAGAAAATATTGTTCTACACAAGATTTTCTATAGAAAATATTGTTCTACACAAGATTTTCTATAGAAAATATTGTTCTACACAAGATTTTCTATAGAAAATATTGTTCTACACAAGATTTTCTATAGAAAATATTGTTCTACACAAGATTTTCTATAGAAAATATTGTTCTACACAAGATTTTCTATAGAAAATATTGTTCTACACAAGATTTTCTATAGAAAATATTGTTCTACACAAGATTTTCTATAGAAAATATTGTTCTACACAAGATTTTCTATAGAAAATATTGTTCTACACAAGATTTTCTATAGAAAATATTGTTCTACACAAGATTTTCTATAGAAAATATTGTTCTACACAAGATTTTCTATAGAAAATATTGTTCTACACAAGATTTTCTATAGAAAATATTGTTCTACACAAGATTTTCTATAGAAAATATTGTTCTACACAAGATTTTCTATAGAAAATATTGTTCTACACAAGATTTTCTATAGAAAATATTGTTCTACACAAGATTTTCTATAGAAAATATTGTTCTACACAAGATTTTCTATAGAAAATATTGTTCTACACAAAATTTTCTATAGAAAATATTGTTCTACACAAGATTTTCTATAGAAAATATTGTTCTACACAAGATTTTCTATAGAAAATATTGTTCTACACAAGATTTTCTATAGAAAATATTGTTCTACACAAGATTTTCTATAGAAAATATTGTTCTACACAAGATTTTCTATAGAAAATATTGTTCTACACAAGATTTTCTATAGAAAATATTGTTCTACACAAGATTTTCTATAGAAAATATTGTTCTACACAAGATTTTCTATAGAAAATATTGTTCTACACAAGATTTTCTATAGAAAATATTGTTCTACACAAGATTTTCTATAGAAAATATTGTTCTACACAAGATTTTCTATAGAAAATATTGTTCTACACAAGATTTTCTATAGAAAATATTGTTCTACACAAGATTTTCTATAGAAAATATTGTTCTACACAAGATTTTCTATAGAAAATATTGTTCTACACAAGATTTTCTATAGAAAATATTGTTCTACACAAGATTTTCTATAGAAAATATTGTTCTACACAAGATTTTCTATAGAAAATATTGTTCTACACAAGATTTTCTATAGAAAATATTGTTCTACACAAGATTTTCTATAGAAAATATTGTTCTACACAAGATTTTCTATAGAAAATATTGTTCTACACAAGATTTTCTATAGAAAATATTGTTCTACACAAGATTTTCTATAGAAAATATTGTTCTACACAAGATTTTCTATAGAAAATATTGTTCTACACAAGATTTTCTATAGAAAATATTGTTCTACACAAGATTTTCTATAGAAAATATTGTTCTACACAAGATTTTCTACAGAAAATATTGTTCTACACAAGATTTTCTACAGAAAATATTGTTCTACACAAGATTTTCTACAGAAAATATTGTTCTACACAAGATTTTCTACAGAAAATATTGTTCTACACAAGATTTTCTACAGAAAATATTGTTCTACACAAGATTTTCTACAGAAAATATTGTTCTACACAAGATTTTCTACAGAAATATTGTTATAGACAAGATTTTCTACAGAAAATATTGTTATACTCAAGATTTTCTACAGAAAATGTTGTTATACTCAAGATTTTCTACAGAAAATGTTGTTATACTCAAGATTTTCTGCAGAAAATGTTGTTCTACACAAGATTTTCTACAGAAAATGTTGTTCTACACAAGATTTTGACCTATATCTGTATTATGGATATCTAATGATAGATATTTCAAAGACCTTTGCAACGACGTATATAAGACCATAGTAAGTTGGACCTACAATGGGTCAAAAATCGAAAAAATATTTTTTAACCCAAATGTTTTTTTTCACTAAATTTAAAAAAAATTAAAAAACAATTTCGAAAAAAAATTCCAAAAAATTGGAAAAATAAAATTGAATTTGTGTTTAGCTAAAAATATTTAAAATTTTTATTTTAAAGTATAATTTGGTGAAGGGTATTTAAGATTCGGCACAGCCGAATATAGCTCTCTTACTTGTTTTATATTCTGTTTCTTCGCTTGTGGTTAAAAGGGAAAAATGTTGATCCAAACATATTAACTAATTATTAAGTATATAAATTGTTAAATTTCATTTCATGAGGTCCAGACTTAAACTCGACAACACTTCCCCTTTGCGCATGTGAAATTTCATTAAAATCGGACTAAGGGTTTAGAAGATACAGATTTATTGCCCTCACTTTTTTTCTCATACCACTGTGCGCCACTTTGACACTCAGATATTGTAGATCGTTTAACCCAGTTCCAACAAACTGTTTACGGTTACCTATGTAAGAAAATAATAATTTACACGAAGATTTAGAAAAATTAAATTTAGACGACAATTTCTCAATTAAGAGACAATAATTAACTGTGTCAAACGTTCTAATAGGAATTTCAGTTATAAATTGCTGAATTAGATAAAATTGTTTGTACATTTGAAATAAAATATCTTCTGCGTAAACTAGTCTTTCTAACAATTGTTATATTATTTCAGCTTTTATACCATCATATTTAGGTGGAGGGTATTTAAGATTAGGCACGGCCGAATATAGTACTCTTACTTGTTTGTTATGGCAAAGTCTATGAGATCAGGAATTTTTTTAGGATCAGCAGGCCAGTATGTTGGTTGTCCAGGGGACACAATATCCAGGCCATTGTTGCGATCAACTAATGCTTTATAAAGCTGTCTACCTCTGGGATTCATTAGTCGAGAGCCCCAGTAAGTGTGTTTGGCATTATAGTCGCCACATGTCAGAAAGCGACCTCCTAGCGTGCTAAAGAATTCTTCAAACTTTTCCTTGGTCATTGAAAAGCGTGGTGGGCAATAGATCGCGCTTATATTTACATCTCCAGCAAAGCTTTCCAGATGAATGGATGTTGCCTGCATATAGTCTTTTGAGAATTCATCTAGGGGTAATGTTTTAAACGATTTCTAATTAAAATACCAGGGCCACCATGTGCCTTACCACCAGGATGATTTGTACAGTAGAATGTATAACCCGAAATATAAAAGTTATACCTATTGGTAAGATGAGTTTCCGAAAGTGGGGTACCTCTGATTTGTGCTGGTTTTAACCTTTTGCATTCCAGAAACATAGTCTCAAATAACTCATTTTTTTGTTAAGAGGATTTGTATCATTTGGTTCTGCGCTCTTAGAAGCTCTTGTATTGTGTTTTGCATGGATGACGTAAAGTTTGTCATATTTTGATTAAGAGAGGTAATATTCTGGGTAAGCGCGTGCATAAGTGCTTCCAACCCTCCCGTATTTTGGGGAACACCAGGTTGCTGGTAACCCGTTCTCAAAACATTGGCATAAGAACCTGCTACATTCTTAGGCTGATCAATTTGAGTGGATTGTGAATTTAATTGTGTTGAGGCTGCTTGCTTGTTCAATACCGGAACTTCAGAATTGACTGGTGGATAGGTGTTTTCAAATTTGTAGGCTGGTACTTCAGATGTTTTCCCTCTTATTAGCTTTTGCCTCTCTCTTAATCTGTTCAATAACTCCTTATATAGTGTTGAGTAAATTGGGTGAGTTTCATTTCCCCTCAATTTATTTTTTTCTGGCTCCAACTCGACTCTAAACATTGGCTGAGGAATTTTATCTTTGTTAAATATATTAACTACAGCTCTTATTTCGTAGCCCAATTCTTGCAGGCCTCCTTGATATCATTAGTCTTAACACTGGACTCTATGCCTTTAATGACAACTGTCAACCCTTTACTACTTTTCCGTTGATAGGTATAAAAATTATTTTTATTATCATTTAGGTATTGAGAGATTTTTCTATAAAAATCCTCAGTGTATACGACTATTTTCGTCTCTTGCACACCGCCTTTTCTTATTGAAACAATATGGAAATTATTTTTTCCCATGAGTTCAACAAATGTTTTGACCAAATTATTCGAGCTGGACTCACGCAGATACATTGGTGGTGGCTTTAATGATTTCTTTTCGTAAGTACCATCTTTTATACTCTTATTATTATCCTCGCTCAAGATTGCCTATCAAGGGATCATCAACTATCTTCTGTTTCTTGACAGACGTTCCATTATTTTGGGGACTTAAATTTCTTTTATTAATACTTACATATCTAAGCATACCTGGTAGTACTGGTGATTTCAATGTACTTATCTTTTTTTTTTGGTATAGCGCCCTTCAGTGTACCATCATTATTTATTGTGGTTTGTTTAGTGTTAAAAACATTCAAACTCTCACTATTCTTTGTTAGTGGATCACAAGCTTGTTTATAAACAGTATTTGTCTGTGTTTTTAAAACTGGTATAGTTGTTGTTGTATTTAAATTTTTCATATTTTCTTTTATGCTTTGTTCTAAACATAAATTGGTTGGTGATATTGTTTGTGTATTATTTTGTTCGTGTAATTGTATCATGGGGGAACAAGAGCGTGCTCTCTCAGCTGGTTTGGCGGTTAAATAATTTTTGTTGTAGCTGGGGTCATTTTTTTTTTTTTTTTGTTAAGAAATATGTAGGCATTTCTGCCGTTCATACTGAGCCTCCTCTCATCATGAGAATTCATGTGCTCTTTTAAAACAAACAAAAGGAATTAACACTTTTTATTTTTTTTAAACCAGTTGTTTTTCTTTTTTTTAAACAAAATTGCTTTTGCAAATTTTTGTATTTATCACTAGACACAAATATAATTTCAAAGCGTCCAATCGCTATTTTTTTAAATTTTTATTTGCACTAAAAAAAACAATAAAATTTTAATAAAATCGCGGAGCGAATAAAATACACGTCTGTTTGTAGAGAAATCAAACAAATGTCGCCATTTATCGTTTCCAACGTTGTCTATTATAGACGTGATCCTGTTTGCAACAAATGTATTCCAGTGAGAAAGATGTTTTTGCAACCATGCTAACACGATCGTCGAATATGTCCAAAAATGAAGTTCACATCTTTTTAAAGTAACTTGGGAGAGAAAAGACGAGACCAATTTGGCTAACAGTTCTGCACCACAGAGCACTTTTCGGGGAAGTGTCAGAAATTTGACAGTGGCTACTTTAGTTTTAGAGAGAAGTAAATGAGAGGATATATGGCCGTTTTCGTCTATCGTTCGAATATATAAAGTAGCAGCGTATGCCTTCTCTGAGGCATCACAAAAACCGTGTAGTTCGACAGTATATGAGGGGTTGTAACTGACAAAACGGGGAATTTTTATACGACCGATATTGGGATAATTATCTAGGAACACAAGCCAGCTCTTCATGGTTTCAGGCTTCAGGTTTTCGTCCTAATCAATTCGATCTTTTAAAACCTGTTGCATAATCATTTTGGCAACTATAATTTTTGGAGATAACCATCCAGCTGGATCAAACAACCTCGCTATATCAGACAAGACTGTTCGTTTTGTAATATTATCACGAGATGGTTGTTTAATGGGATTAAAAAAGAAGAAAACAAGACCTGCGATCCATCGAAGACCCAGGATTTTTGTTGTGGTTTTGTCCCCTAGCATTGGACTTAGAGGTCTTGAATTAAGACATGCCTCTATTCTTGTGAGCATAGTGGAAAATTTTTCAGATGTAAAAGTCTGTACGTGTGTTATTTTATTCAAATGTGATTTGAAACTTTTTACACCTGCCTCCCAAAGACCACCCATATGAGCAGCTCCTGGGAGGTTAAAATGCCACTCTATTGTTTGAAAGGAATTTGAGACAGGTGATTAGATTTTACTTGAGTCAAAAAATTCGATTGGTTCTTGTTAAATATATTGGAAGCGCCGACAAATGCAGTTCCATTGTCGGAATAATGGGCTCTTTTGGCACCCAAAACTCTAATCGCATTAATCGTACTAGAAGAGAGTTTGCACCATGAATAGTAAATTTATGTAGAATTTATGGGTGAATCCACCAGAATAAGGAAGAATCTTCGGAAAGCGCTCTTCATATGAAAGAATTTGACATTGTGAGAGTCTTCCATTAATCCTCATTATGCCCTCAGTATCTATAAATGGGTTTAAAGTGTAACGCGCATAACCAAAAAACTTGAAATTGATGGCAGATGTTGAGGAGGAATAATTCTTGAAACGGGCACGCTTATACACCGGCCTTATAACTCGTCGATAATGGGGGGGTTCACGGTTTCACTATTCCAAATGCCACACGGTTACACTTTAAACAAATTTTATTATTACGCGTGCTCACAGAGTCTAAAGACATATCCAAACAACAACTATAAATCGATTTAATTTTAATATTTCATTACTAGATAGAATGCAATGAATTTGCTCACCCTACCATGATCATAAACATAATTATTCCGCAAATCTTCATCAATTTATAAAATCTACAACAACTGTATTTCCTTGAATAAACAAACAAACAGATCGAATTTCAGTTTAGGCATACATATTAAATAAATTAAATTAAAGAAAAAAACAAAATATTGAATGAAACTTAAATTTATAAATAATACTCATTAGAAACAAATTTTAGAAAAAAAATGTGTTTCACAGTTAAAACCGAAATATAAAATAAAAATTATAAAATAAAGTAGAGTTCCAGCTAAATAAGTGAACTGAAATTTAATAAAATAACATGCATTTAATTAAAAACATCCAATCTGACCAATAAAACAAATAAATACAAAAAGATCAAAATTTTAGCTGGTCACCCCAAACAAAAAAATTTAGTAACATCATTAAATAAACAATAAAATAAAAATGTAAGTGAAAGAATAATAAAACAAAAAATAAAAAAACTCACATATTCCAGCGCTCACATATCCAAAGATCTTTGTTGATGTTGATGCTGAAGCTTCTCTTACATTCAATATGTTAAGAGTGATGTTGCTGAATCAAATGTTTATAAAAATAAACAGTGCAATATGTTGATAAAAATAGTTAACATTGGAGAACTTTCACAACACTTTTAAAAATTAAGGCCCTAATTTTATAAAACGCAACGCCTCCATTTTCTTTGCGTTGCATTAAATTACAGTTTGCAAATCACTGCGTTCAAGCAAGTGACTGTTCGCGTTGTAACATCTGATTCTTACGTTATTGTGATTGCAGTTGTTTGAAATTGTATATTTTATACAACGCAACGCTTACTTTTTTTGTCACTTTGACTGTCAAATTTAACGCTTCAATTTTCTTAGCGTTAGTTTAAAAAGTGGTCAAATATTCTTAAAAAAAATAACAAATATTTAAACATTTTTAAATATAATTGTTTCTGAAATAAACATACTTATGTAACCACTTTAGGTTTGGACTAGCATCAAATGTCTGCCCAGTACCGCAATTCTATAAGTTTTTATATATTCCTATCGGTTGCTCTAACGAATTTAATATTCAGTATTTGAAGTTAACAATTTCTCTCGGTAATACATATTAACGACGAATATAGTTAAAAATATAAATTTCATTATTTTGAAAATTAAAAAAATCATTTTTATTTATTAAAATGTTCACTGTATTTTCGTGTTGGTAGATAAAATTGTAGTCGTGTGAATAAATAATCGCAATTATATTTAAAAATCAAACACCAGCTCCCCCAAATACATATATTCGCGAAACCTACTGAAAACAGAAGAACAAGAGTTTTTTTTTCTGAAAATCAAAGTAACCCAATGTAATCCATATGTCTATGCCACCACAAGTGATCTTTGATTCAGAATTTAGATATTTGTTGTTATAAGGACCGTCGAAAAATTTGGATGAATTTCCTTCTAAGAAAACAGTCTTAAAAACGATTTTTTAGCTTTTATATAAGTTTATACTCGTATCACATCGCTAAATAAATTGCTCACTACGAAATTTGAATATAGGGATAAACATTATACACTCCAGAAATGTGTTAAATAAGGATATTATGCCCCATATAAAAGTTGCTCTTAAAATTCGAATACTATTTTTTAA
>NW_027052565.1:0-2500 GCF_958450345.1 Calliphora vicina | reverse complement strand
AATAATAATAATAATAATAATAATAATAATAATAATAATAATAATAATAATAATAATAATAATAATAATAATAATAATAATAATAATAATAATAATAATAATAATAATAATAATAATAATAATAATAATAATAATAATAATAATAATAATAATAATAATAATAATAATAATAATAATAATAATAATAATAATAATAATAATAATAATAATAATAATAATAATAATAATAATAATAATAATAATAATAATAATAATAATAATAATAATAATAATAATAATAATAATAATAATAATAATAATAATAATAATAATAATAATAATAATAATAATAATAATAATAATAATAATAATAATAATAATAATAATAATAATAATAATAATAATAATAATAATAATAATAATAATAATAATAATAATAATAATAATAATAATAATAATAATAATAATAATAATAATAATAATAATAATAATAATAATAATAATAATAATAATAATAATAATAATAATAATAATAATAATAATAATAATAATAATAATAATAATAATAATAATAATAATAATAATAATAATAATAATAATAATAATAATAATAATAATAATAATAATAATAATAATAATAATAATAATAATAATAATAATAATAATAATAATAATAATAATAATAATAATAATAATAATAATAATAATAATAATAATAATAATAATAATAATAATAATAATAATAATAATAATAATAATAATAATAATATAATAATAATAATAATAATAATAATAATAATAATAATAATAATAATAATAATAATAATAATAATAATAATAATAATAATAATAATAATAATAATAATAATAATAATAATAATAATAATAATAATAATAATAATAATAATAATAATAATAATAATAATAATAATAATAATAATAATAATAATAATAATAATAATAATAATAATAATAATAATAATAATAATAATAATAATAATAATAAATAATAATAATAATAATAATAATAATAATAAAATAATAATAATAATAATAATAATAATAATAATAATAATAATAATAATAATAATAATAATAATAATAATAATAATAATAATAATAATAATAATAATAATAATAATAATATAATAATAATAATAATATAATAATAATAATAATAATAATAATAATAATAATAATAATAATAATAATAATAATAATAATAATATAATAATAATAATAATAATAATAATAATAATAATAATAATAATAATAATAATAATAATAATAATAATAATAATAATAATAATAATAATAATAATAATAATAATAATAATAATAATAATAATAATAATAATAATAATAATAATAATAATAATAATAATAATAATAATAATAATAATAATAATAATAATAATAATAATAATAATAATAATAATAATAATAATAATAATAATAATAATAATAATAATAATAATAATAATAATAATAATAATAATAATAATAATAATAATAATAATAATAATAATAATAATAATAATAATAATAATAATAATAATAATAATAATAATAAAATAATAATAATAATAATAATAATAATAATAATAATAATAATAATAATAATAATAATAATAATAATAATAATAATAATAATAATAATAATAATAATAATAATAATAATAATAATAATAATAATAATAATAATAATAATAATAATAATAATAATAATAATAATAATAATAATAATAATAATAATAATAATAATAATAATAATAATAATAATAATAATAATAATAATAATAATAATAATAATAATAATAATAATAATAATAATAATAATAATAATAATAATAATAATAATAATAATAATAATAATAATAATAATAATAATAATAATAATATAATAATAATAATAATAATAATAATAATAATAATAATAATAATAATAATAATAATAATAATAATAATAATAATAATAATAATAATAATAATAATAATAATAATAATAATAATAATAATAATAATAATAATAATAATAATAATAATAATAATAATAATAATAATAATAATAATAATAATAATAATAATAATAATAATAATAATAATAATAATAATAATAATAATAATAATAATAATAATAATAATAATAATAATAATAATAATAATAATAATAATAATAATAATAATAATAATAATAATAATAATAATAATAATAATAATAATAATAATAATAATAATAATAATAATAATAATAATAATAATATAATAATAATAATAATAATAATAATAATAATAATAATAATAATAATAATAATAATAATAATAATAATAATAATAATAATAATAATAATAATAATAATAATAATAATAATAATAATAATAATAATAATAATAATAATAATAATAATAATAATAATAATAATAATAATAATAATAATAATAATAATAATAATAATAATAATAATAATAATAATAATAATAATAATAATAATAATAATAATAATAATAATAATAATAATAA
>NW_027052564.1:0-15025 GCF_958450345.1 Calliphora vicina | reverse complement strand
ATCAATAAGCGTTTAAACAATCATATTTATGATCAATAAGCCTTTAAACAATCATATTTATGATCAATAAGCGTTTAAACAATCATATTTCTGATCAATAAGCGTTTAAACAATCATATTTCTGATCAATAAGCCTTTAAACAATCATATTTATGATCAATAAGCGTTTAAACAATCATATTTCTGATCAATAAGCGTTTAAACAATCATATTTCTGATCAATAAGCCTTTAAACAATCATATTTATGATCAATAAGCGTTTAAACAATCATATTTCTTATCAATAAGCCTTTAAACAATCATATTTATGATCAATAAGCGTTTAAACAATCATATTTCTGATCAATAAGCGTTTAAACAATCATATTTCTGATCAATAAGCCTTTAAACAATCATATTTATGATCAATAAGCGTTTAAACAATCATATTTCTTATCAATAAGCCTTTAAACAATCATATTTATGATCAATAAGCGTTTAAACAATCATATTTCTGATCAATAAGCGTTTAAACAATCATATTTCTGATCAATAAGCCTTTAAACAATCATATTTATGATCAATAAGCGTTTAAACAATCATATTTCTGATCAATAAGCGTTTAAACAATCATATTTCTAATCAATAAGCCTTTAAACAATCATATTTATGATCAATAAGCGTTTAAACAATCATATTTCTTATCAATAAGCCTTTAAACAATCATATTTATGATCAATAAGCCTTTAAACAATCATATTTATGATCAATAAGCGTTTAAACAATCATATTTCTGATCAATAAGCCTTTAAACAATCATATTTCTGATCAATAAGCGTTTAAACAATCATATTTATGATCAATAAGCGTTTAAACAATCATATTTCTGATCAATAAGCGTTTAAACAATCATATTTCTGATCAATAAGCCTTTAAACAATCATATTTCTGATCAATAAGCGTTTAAACAATCATATTTCTGATCAATAAGCGTTTAAACAATCATATTTATGATCAATAAGCGTTTAAACAATCATATTTATGATCAATAAGCGTTTAAACAATCATATTTCTGATCAATAAGCCTTTAAACAATCATAGTTATGATCAATAAGCGTTTAAACAATCATATTTATGATCAATAAGCGTTTAAACAATCATATTTATGATCAATAAGCGTTTAACAATCATATTTCTGATCAATAAGCGTTTAAACAATCATATTTATGATCAATAAGCGTTTAAACAATCATATTTATGATCAATAAGCGTTTAAGCAATCATATTTCTGATCAATAAGCGTTTAAACAATCATATTTATGATCAATAAGCCTTTAAACAATCATATTTATGATCAATAAGCGTTTAAACAATCATATTTCTGATCAATAAGCGTTTAAACAATCATATTTCTGATCAATAAGCCTTTAAACAATCATATTTATGATCAATAAGCGTTTAAACAATCATATTTCTGATCAATAAGCGTTTAAACAATCATATTTCTGATCAATAAGCCTTTAAACAATCATATTTATGATCAATAAGCGTTTAAACAATCATATTTCTTATCAATAAGCCTTTAAACAATCATATTTATGATCAATAAGCGTTTAAACAATCATATTTCTGATCAATAAGCGTTTAAACAATCATATTTCTGATCAATAAGCCTTTAAACAATCATATTTATGATCAATAAGCGTTTAAACAATCATATTTCTTATCAATAAGCCTTTAAACAATCATATTTATGATCAATAAGCGTTTAAACAATCATATTTCTGATCAATAAGCGTTTAAACAATCATATTTCTGATCAATAAGCCTTTAAACAATCATATTTATGATCAATAAGCGTTTAAACAATCATATTTCTGATCAATAAGCGTTTAAACAATCATATTTCTAATCAATAAGCCTTTAAACAATCATATTTATGATCAATAAGCGTTTAAACAATCATATTTCTTATCAATAAGCCTTTAAACAATCATATTTATGATCAATAAGCCTTTAAACAATCATATTTATGATCAATAAGCGTTTAAACAATCATATTTCTGATCAATAAGCCTTTAAACAATCATATTTATGATCAATAAGCGTTTAAACAATCATATTTCTGATCAATAAGCGTTTAAACAATCATATTTCTGATCAATAAGCGTTCAAACAATCATATTTCTGATCAATAAGCGTTTAAACAATCATATTTCTGATCAATAAGCCTTTAAACAATCATATTTATGATCAATAAGCGTTTAAACAATCATATTTCTTATCAATAAGCGTTTAAACAATCATATTTCTTATCAATAAGCCTTTAAACAATCATATTTATGATCAATAAGCGTTTAAACAATCATATTTCTTATCAATAAGCCTTTAAACAATCATATTTATGATCAGTAAGCGTTTAAACAATCATATTTCTTATCAATAAGCCTTTAAACAATCATATTTCTGAGCAATAAGCGTTTAAACAATCATATTTCTGATCAATAAGCGTTTAAACAATCATATTTATGATCAATAAGAGTTTAAACAATCATATTTCTGATCAATAAGCGTTTAAACAATCATATTTATGATCAATAAGCCTTTAAACAATCATATTTATGATCAATAAGCGTTTAAACAATCATATTTCTGATCAATAAGCGTTTAAACAATCATATTTCTGATCAATAAGCCTTTAAACAATCATATTTATGATCAATAAGCGTTTAAACAATCATATTTCTTATCAATAAGCCTTTAAACAATCATATTTATGATCAATAAGCGTTTAAACAATCATATTTCTGATCAATAAGCGTTTAAACAATCATATTTCTGATCAATAAGCCTTTAAACAATCATATTTATGATCAATAAGCGTTTAAACAATCATATTTCTTATCAATAAGCCTTTAAACAATCATATTTATGATCAATAAGCCTTTAAACAATCATATTTATGATCAATAAGCGTTTAAACAATCATATTTATGATCAATAAGCGTTTAAACAATCATATTTCTGATCAATAAGCGTTTAAACAATCATATTTCTGATCAATAAGCCTTTAAACAATCATATTTCTGATCAATAAGCGTTTAAACAATCATATTTCTGATCAATAAGCGTTTAAACAATCATATTTCTGATCAATAAGCCTTTAAACAATCATATTTATGATCAATAAGCGTTTAAACAATCATATTTCTTATCAATAAGCCTTTAAACAATCATATTTATGATCAATAAGCGTTTAAACAATCATATTTCTGATCAATAAGCGTTTAAACACTCATATTTCTGATCAATAAGCGTTTAAACAATCATATTTCTGATCAATAAGCGTTTAAACAATCATATTTCTGATCAATAAGCGTTTAAACAATCATATTTCTGATCAATAAGCGTTTAAACAATCATATTTCTTATCAATAAGCCTTTAAACAATCATATTTATTATCAATAAGCGTTTAAACAATCATATTTCTTATCAATAAGCCTTTAAACAATCATAGTTATGATCAATAAGCGTTTAAACAATCATGATCAATAAGCGTTTAAACAATCATATTTCTGATCAATAAGCCTTTAAACAATCATATTTATGATCAATAAGCGTTTAAACAATCATATTTCTGATCAATAAGCGTTTAACAATCATATTTCTGATCAATAAGCCTTTTAAACAATCATATTTCTGATCAATAAGCGTTTAAACAATCATATTTCTGATCAATAAGCGTTTAAACAATCATATTTATGATCAATAAGCGTTTAAACAATCATATTTATGATCAATAAGCGTTTAAACAATCATATTTCTGATCAATAAGCCTTTAAACAATCATAGTTATGATCAATAAGCGTTTTAAACAATCATATTTATGATCAATAAGCGTTTTAAACAATCATATTTATGATCAATAAGCGTTTAACAATCATATTTCTGATCAATAAGCGTTTAAACAATCATATTTATGATCAATAAGCGTTTAAACAATCATATTTATGATCAATAAGCGTTTAAGCAATCATATTTCTGATCAATAAGCGTTTAAACAATCATATTTATGATCAATAAGCCTTTAAACAATCATATTTATGATCAATAAGCGTTTAAACAATCATATTTCTGATCAATAAGCGTTTAAACAATCATATTTCTGATCAATAAGCCTTTAAACAATCATATTTATGATCAATAAGCGTTTAAACAATCATATTTCTGATCAATAAGCGTTTAAACAATCATATTTCTGATCAATAAGCCTTTAAACAATCATATTTATGATCAATAAGCGTTTAAAACAATCATATTTCTTATCAATAAGCCTTTAAACAATCATATTTATGATCAATAAGCGTTTTAAAACAATCATATTTCTGATCAATAAGCGTTTAAACAATCATATTTCTGATCAATAAGCCTTTAAACAATCATATTTATGATCAATAAGCGTTTAAACAATCATATTTCTTATCAATAAGCCTTTAAACAATCATATTTATGATCAATAAGCCTTTAAACAATCATATTTCTGATCAATAAGCGTTTAAACAATCATATTTCTGATCAATAAGCCTTTTAAACAATCATATTTATGATCAATAAGCGTTTAAACAATCATATTTCTTATCAATAAGCCTTTAAACAATCATATTTATGATCAATAAGCGTTTAAACAATCATATTTCTGATCAATAAGCGTTTAAACAATCATATTTCTGATCAATAAGCCTTTAAACAATCATATTTATGATCAATAAGCGTTTAAACAATCATATTTCTTATCAATAAGCCTTTAAACAATCATATTTATGATCAATAAGCCTTTAAACAATCATATTTATGATCAATAAGCGTTTAAACAATCATATTTATGATCAATAAGCGTTTAAACAATCATATTTCTGATCAATAAGCGTTTAAACAATCATATTTCTGATCAATAAGCCTTTAAACAATCATATTTCTGATCAATAAGCGTTTAAACAATCATATTTCTGATCAATAAGCGTTTAAACAATCATATTTCTGATCAATAAGCCTTTAAACAATCATATTTATGATCAATAAGCGTTTAAACAATCATATTTCTTATCAATAAGCCTTTAAACAATCATATTTATGATCAATAAGCGTTTAAACAATCATATTTCTGATCAATAAGCGTTTAAACACTCATATTTCTGATCAATAAGCGTTTAAACAATCATATTTCTGATCAATAAGCGTTTAAACAATCATATTTCTGATCAATAAGCGTTTAAACAATCATATTTCTGATCAATAAGCGTTTAAACAATCATATTTCTTATCAATAAGCCTTTAAACAATCATATTTATTATCAATAAGCGTTTAAACAATCATATTTCTTATCAATAAGCCTTTAAACAATCATAGTTATGATCAATAAGCGTTTAAACAATCATATTTATGATCAATAAGCGTTTAAACAATCATATTTCTGATCAATAAGCCTTTAAACAATCATATTTATGATCAATAAGCGTTTAAACAATCATATTTCTGATCAATAAGCGTTTAAACAATCATATTTCTGATCAATAAGCCTTTAAACAATCATATTTCTGATCAATAAGCGTTTAAACAATCATATTTCTGATCAATAAGCGTTTAAACAATCATATTTATGATCAATAAGCGTTTAAACAATCATATTTATGATCAATAAGCGTTTAAACAATCATATTTCTGATCAATAAGCCTTTAAACAATCATAGTTATGATCAATAAGCGTTTAAACAATCATATTTATGATCAATAAGCGTTTAAACAATCATATTTATGATCAATAAGCGTTTAACAATCATATTTCTGATCAATAAGCGTTTAAACAATCATATTTATGATCAATAAGCGTTTAAACAATCATATTTATGATCAATAAGCGTTTAAGCAATCATATTTCTGATCAATAAGCGTTTAAACAATCATATTTATGATCAATAAGCCTTTAAACAATCATATTTATGATCAATAAGCGTTTAAACAATCATATTTCTGATCAATAAGCGTTTAAACAATCATATTTCTGATCAATAAGCCTTTAAACAATCATATTTATGATCAATAAGCGTTTAAACAATCATATTTCTGATCAATAAGCGTTTAAACAATCATATTTCTGATCAATAAGCCTTTAAACAATCATATTTATGATCAATAAGCGTTTAAACAATCATATTTCTTATCAATAAGCCTTTAAACAATCATATTTATGATCAATAAGCGTTTAAACAATCATATTTCTGATCAATAAGCGTTTAAACAATCATATTTCTGATCAATAAGCCTTTAAACAATCATATTTATGATCAATAAGCGTTTAAACAATCATATTTCTTATCAATAAGCCTTTAAACAATCATATTTATGATCAATAAGCGTTTAAACAATCATATTTCTGATCAATAAGCGTTTAAACAATCATATTTCTGATCAATAAGCCTTTAAACAATCATATTTATGATCAATAAGCGTTTAAACAATCATATTTCTGATCAATAAGCGTTTAAACAATCATATTTCTAATCAATAAGCCTTTAAACAATCATATTTATGATCAATAAGCGTTTAAACAATCATATTTCTTATCAATAAGCCTTTAAACAATCATATTTATGATCAATAAGCCTTTAAACAATCATATTTATGATCAATAAGCGTTTAAACAATCATATTTCTGATCAATAAGCCTTTAAACAATCATATTTCTGATCAATAAGCGTTTAAACAATCATATTTATGATCAATAAGCGTTTAAACAATCATATTTCTGATCAATAAGCGTTTAAACAATCATATTTCTGATCAATAAGCCTTTAAACAATCATATTTCTGATCAATAAGCGTTTAAACAATCATATTTCTGATCAATAAGCGTTTAAACAATCATATTTATGATCAATAAGCGTTTAAACAATCATATTTATGATCAATAAGCGTTTAAACAATCATATTTCTGATCAATAAGCCTTTAAACAATCATAGTTATGATCAATAAGCGTTTAAACAATCATATTTATGATCAATAAGCGTTTAAACAATCATATTTATGATCAATAAGCGTTTAACAATCATATTTCTGATCAATAAGCGTTTAAACAATCATATTTATGATCAATAAGCGTTTAAACAATCATATTTATGATCAATAAGCGTTTAAGCAATCATATTTCTGATCAATAAGCGTTTAAACAATCATATTTATGATCAATAAGCCTTTAAACAATCATATTTATGATCAATAAGCGTTTAAACAATCATATTTCTGATCAATAAGCGTTTAAACAATCATATTTCTGATCAATAAGCCTTTAAACAATCATATTTATGATCAATAAGCGTTTAAACAATCATATTTCTGATCAATAAGCGTTTAAACAATCATATTTCTGATCAATAAGCCTTTAAACAATCATATTTATGATCAATAAGCGTTTAAACAATCATATTTCTTATCAATAAGCCTTTAAACAATCATATTTATGATCAATAAGCGTTTAAACAATCATATTTCTGATCAATAAGCGTTTAAACAATCATATTTCTGATCAATAAGCCTTTAAACAATCATATTTATGATCAATAAGCGTTTAAACAATCATATTTCTTATCAATAAGCCTTTAAACAATCATATTTATGATCAATAAGCGTTTAAACAATCATATTTCTGATCAATAAGCGTTTAAACAATCATATTTCTGATCAATAAGCCTTTAAACAATCATATTTATGATCAATAAGCGTTTAAACAATCATATTTCTGATCAATAAGCGTTTAAACAATCATATTTCTAATCAATAAGCCTTTAAACAATCATATTTATGATCAATAAGCGTTTAAACAATCATATTTCTTATCAATAAGCCTTTAAACAATCATATTTATGATCAATAAGCCTTTAAACAATCATATTTATGATCAATAAGCGTTTAAACAATCATATTTCTGATCAATAAGCCTTTAAACAATCATATTTATGATCAATAAGCGTTTAAACAATCATATTTCTGATCAATAAGCGTTTAAACAATCATATTTCTGATCAATAAGCGTTCAAACAATCATATTTCTGATCAATAAGCGTTTAAACAATCATATTTCTGATCAATAAGCCTTTAAACAATCATATTTATGATCAATAAGCGTTTAAACAATCATATTTCTTATCAATAAGCGTTTAAACAATCATATTTCTTATCAATAAGCCTTTAAACAATCATATTTATGATCAATAAGCGTTTAAACAATCATATTTCTTATCAATAAGCCTTTAAACAATCATATTTATGATCAGTAAGCGTTTAAACAATCATATTTCTTATCAATAAGCCTTTAAACAATCATATTTCTGAGCAATAAGCGTTTAAACAATCATATTTCTGATCAATAAGCGTTTAAACAATCATATTTATGATCAATAAGAGTTTAAACAATCATATTTCTGATCAATAAGCGTTTAAACAATCATATTTATGATCAATAAGCCTTTAAACAATCATATTTATGATCAATAAGCGTTTAAACAATCATATTTCTGATCAATAAGCGTTTAAACAATCATATTTCTGATCAATAAGCCTTTAAACAATCATATTTATGATCAATAAGCGTTTAAACAATCATATTTCTTATCAATAAGCCTTTAAACAATCATATTTATGATCAATAAGCGTTTAAACAATCATATTTCTGATCAATAAGCGTTTAAACAATCATATTTCTGATCAATAAGCCTTTAAACAATCATATTTATGATCAATAAGCGTTTAAACAATCATATTTCTTATCAATAAGCCTTTAAACAATCATATTTATGATCAATAAGCCTTTAAACAATCATATTTATGATCAATAAGCGTTTAAACAATCATATTTATGATCAATAAGCGTTTAAACAATCATATTTCTGATCAATAAGCGTTTAAACAATCATATTTCTGATCAATAAGCCTTTAAACAATCATATTTCTGATCAATAAGCGTTTAAACAATCATATTTCTGATCAATAAGCGTTTAAACAATCATATTTCTGATCAATAAGCCTTTAAACAATCATATTTATGATCAATAAGCGTTTAAACAATCATATTTCTTATCAATAAGCCTTTAAACAATCATATTTATGATCAATAAGCGTTTAAACAATCATATTTCTGATCAATAAGCGTTTAAACACTCATATTTCTGATCAATAAGCGTTTAAACAATCATATTTCTGATCAATAAGCGTTTAAACAATCATATTTCTGATCAATAAGCGTTTAAACAATCATATTTCTGATCAATAAGCGTTTAAACAATCATATTTCTTATCAATAAGCCTTTAAACAATCATATTTATTATCAATAAGCGTTTAAACAATCATATTTCTTATCAATAAGCCTTTAAACAATCATAGTTATGATCAATAAGCGTTTAAACAATCATATTTATGATCAATAAGCGTTTAAACAATCATATTTCTGATCAATAAGCCTTTAAACAATCATATTTATGATCAATAAGCGTTTAAACAATCATATTTCTGATCAATAAGCGTTTAAACAATCATATTTCTGATCAATAAGCCTTTAAACAATCATATTTCTGATCAATAAGCGTTTAAACAATCATATTTCTGATCAATAAGCGTTTAAACAATCATATTTATGATCAATAAGCGTTTAAACAATCATATTTATGATCAATAAGCGTTTAAACAATCATATTTCTGATCAATAAGCCTTTAAACAATCATAGTTATGATCAATAAGCGTTTAAACAATCATATTTATGATCAATAAGCGTTTAAACAATCATATTTATGATCAATAAGCGTTTAACAATCATATTTCTGATCAATAAGCGTTTAAACAATCATATTTATGATCAATAAGCGTTTAAACAATCATATTTATGATCAATAAGCGTTTAAGCAATCATATTTCTGATCAATAAGCGTTTAAACAATCATATTTATGATCAATAAGCCTTTAAACAATCATATTTATGATCAATAAGCGTTTAAACAATCATATTTCTGATCAATAAGCGTTTAAACAATCATATTTCTGATCAATAAGCCTTTAAACAATCATATTTATGATCAATAAGCGTTTAAACAATCATATTTCTGATCAATAAGCGTTTAAACAATCATATTTCTGATCAATAAGCCTTTAAACAATCATATTTATGATCAATAAGCGTTTAAACAATCATATTTCTTATCAATAAGCCTTTAAACAATCATATTTATGATCAATAAGCGTTTAAACAATCATATTTCTGATCAATAAGCGTTTAAACAATCATATTTCTGATCAATAAGCCTTTAAACAATCATATTTATGATCAATAAGCGTTTAAACAATCATATTTCTTATCAATAAGCCTTTAAACAATCATATTTATGATCAATAAGCGTTTAAACAATCATATTTCTGATCAATAAGCGTTTAAACAATCATATTTCTGATCAATAAGCCTTTAAACAATCATATTTATGATCAATAAGCGTTTAAACAATCATATTTCTGATCAATAAGCGTTTAAACAATCATATTTCTAATCAATAAGCCTTTAAACAATCATATTTATGATCAATAAGCGTTTAAACAATCATATTTCTTATCAATAAGCCTTTAAACAATCATATTTATGATCAATAAGCCTTTAAACAATCATATTTATGATCAATAAGCGTTTAAACAATCATATTTCTGATCAATAAGCCTTTAAACAATCATATTTCTGATCAATAAGCGTTTAAACAATCATATTTATGATCAATAAGCGTTTAAACAATCATATTTCTGATCAATAAGCGTTTAAACAATCATATTTCTGATCAATAAGCCTTTAAACAATCATATTTCTGATCAATAAGCGTTTAAACAATCATATTTCTGATCAATAAGCGTTTAAACAATCATATTTATGATCAATAAGCGTTTAAACAATCATATTTATGATCAATAAGCGTTTAAACAATCATATTTCTGATCAATAAGCCTTTAAACAATCATAGTTATGATCAATAAGCGTTTAAACAATCATATTTATGATCAATAAGCGTTTAAACAATCATATTTATGATCAATAAGCGTTTAACAATCATATTTCTGATCAATAAGCGTTTAAACAATCATATTTATGATCAATAAGCGTTTAAACAATCATATTTATGATCAATAAGCGTTTAAGCAATCATATTTCTGATCAATAAGCGTTTAAACAATCATATTTATGATCAATAAGCCTTTAAACAATCATATTTATGATCAATAAGCGTTTAAACAATCATATTTCTGATCAATAAGCGTTTAAACAATCATATTTCTGATCAATAAGCCTTTAAACAATCATATTTATGATCAATAAGCGTTTAAACAATCATATTTCTGATCAATAAGCGTTTAAACAATCATATTTCTGATCAATAAGCCTTTAAACAATCATATTTATGATCAATAAGCGTTTAAACAATCATATTTCTTATCAATAAGCCTTTAAACAATCATATTTATGATCAATAAGCGTTTAAACAATCATATTTCTGATCAATAAGCGTTTAAACAATCATATTTCTGATCAATAAGCCTTTAAACAATCATATTTATGATCAATAAGCGTTTAAACAATCATATTTCTTATCAATAAGCCTTTAAACAATCATATTTATGATCAATAAGCGTTTAAACAATCATATTTCTGATCAATAAGCGTTTAAACAATCATATTTCTGATCAATAAGCCTTTAAACAATCATATTTATGATCAATAAGCGTTTAAACAATCATATTTCTGATCAATAAGCGTTTAAACAATCATATTTCTAATCAATAAGCCTTTAAACAATCATATTTATGATCAATAAGCGTTTAAACAATCATATTTCTTATCAATAAGCCTTTAAACAATCATATTTATGATCAATAAGCCTTTAAACAATCATATTTATGATCAATAAGCGTTTAAACAATCATATTTCTGATCAATAAGCCTTTAAACAATCATATTTATGATCAATAAGCGTTTAAACAATCATATTTCTGATCAATAAGCGTTTAAACAATCATATTTCTGATCAATAAGCGTTCAAACAATCATATTTCTGATCAATAAGCGTTTAAACAATCATATTTCTGATCAATAAGCCTTTAAACAATCATATTTATGATCAATAAGCGTTTAAACAATCATATTTCTTATCAATAAGCGTTTAAACAATCATATTTCTTATCAATAAGCCTTTAAACAATCATATTTATGATCAATAAGCGTTTAAACAATCATATTTCTTATCAATAAGCCTTTAAACAATCATATTTATGATCAGTAAGCGTTTAAACAATCATATTTCTTATCAATAAGCCTTTAAACAATCATATTTCTGAGCAATAAGCGTTTAAACAATCATATTTCTGATCAATAAGCGTTTAAACAATCATATTTATGATCAATAAGAGTTTAAACAATCATATTTCTGATCAATAAGCGTTTAAACAATCATATTTATGATCAATAAGCCTTTAAACAATCATATTTATGATCAATAAGCGTTTAAACAATCATATTTCTGATCAATAAGCGTTTAAACAATCATATTTCTGATCAATAAGCCTTTAAACAATCATATTTATGATCAATAAGCGTTTAAACAATCATATTTCTTATCAATAAGCCTTTAAACAATCATATTTATGATCAATAAGCGTTTAAACAATCATATTTCTGATCAATAAGCGTTTAAACAATCATATTTCTGATCAATAAGCCTTTAAACAATCATATTTATGATCAATAAGCGTTTAAACAATCATATTTCTTATCAATAAGCCTTTAAACAATCATATTTATGATCAATAAGCCTTTAAACAATCATATTTATGATCAATAAGCGTTTAAACAATCATATTTATGATCAATAAGCGTTTAAACAATCATATTTCTGATCAATAAGCGTTTAAACAATCATATTTCTGATCAATAAGCCTTTAAACAATCATATTTCTGATCAATAAGCGTTTAAACAATCATATTTCTGATCAATAAGCGTTTAAACAATCATATTTCTGATCAATAAGCCTTTAAACAATCATATTTATGATCAATAAGCGTTTAAACAATCATATTTCTTATCAATAAGCCTTTAAACAATCATATTTATGATCAATAAGCGTTTAAACAATCATATTTCTGATCAATAAGCGTTTAAACACTCATATTTCTGATCAATAAGCGTTTAAACAATCATATTTCTGATCAATAAGCGTTTAAACAATCATATTTCTGATCAATAAGCGTTTAAACAATCATATTTCTGATCAATAAGCGTTTAAACAATCATATTTCTTATCAATAAGCCTTTAAACAATCATATTTATTATCAATAAGCGTTTAAACAATCATATTTCTTATCAATAAGCCTTTAAACAATCATAGTTATGATCAATAAGCGTTTAAACAATCATATTTATGATCAATAAGCGTTTAAACAATCATATTTCTGATCAATAAGCCTTTAAACAATCATATTTATGATCAATAAGCGTTTAAACAATCATATTTCTGATCAATAAGCGTTTAAACAATCATATTTCTGATCAATAAGCCTTTAAACAATCATATTTCTGATCAATAAGCGTTTAAACAATCATATTTCTGATCAATAAGCGTTTAAACAATCATATTTATGATCAATAAGCGTTTAAACAATCATATTTATGATCAATAAGCGTTTAAACAATCATATTTCTGATCAATAAGCCTTTAAACAATCATAGTTATGATCAATAAGCGTTTAAACAATCATATTTATGATCAATAAGCGTTTAAACAATCATATTTATGATCAATAAGCGTTTAACAATCATATTTCTGATCAATAAGCGTTTAAACAATCATATTTATGATCAATAAGCGTTTAAACAATCATATTTATGATCAATAAGCGTTTAAGCAATCATATTTCTGATCAATAAGCGTTTAAACAATCATATTTATGATCAATAAGCCTTTAAACAATCATATTTATGATCAATAAGCGTTTAAACAATCATATTTCTGATCAATAAGCGTTTAAACAATCATATTTCTGATCAATAAGCCTTTAAACAATCATATTTATGATCAATAAGCGTTTAAACAATCATATTTCTGATCAATAAGCGTTTAAACAATCATATTTCTGATCAATAAGCCTTTAAACAATCATATTTATGATCAATAAGCGTTTAAACAATCATATTTCTTATCAATAAGCCTTTAAACAATCATATTTATGATCAATAAGCGTTTAAACAATCATATTTCTGATCAATAAGCGTTTAAACAATCATATTTCTGATCAATAAGCCTTTAAACAATCATATTTATGATCAATAAGCGTTTAAACAATCATATTTCTTATCAATAAGCCTTTAAACAATCATATTTATGATCAATAAGCGTTTAAACAATCATATTTCTGATCAATAAGCGTTTAAACAATCATATTTCTGATCAATAAGCCTTTAAACAATCATATTTATGATCAATAAGCGTTTAAACAATCATATTTCTGATCAATAAGCGTTTAAACAATCATATTTCTAATCAATAAGCCTTTAAACAATCATATTTATGATCAATAAGCGTTTAAACAATCATATTTCTTATCAATAAGCCTTTAAACAATCATATTTATGATCAATAAGCCTTTAAACAATCATATTTATGATCAATAAGCGTTTAAACAATCATATTTCTGATCAATAAGCCTTTAAACAATCATATTTCTGATCAATAAGCGTTTAAACAATCATATTTATGATCAATAAGCGTTTAAACAATCATATTTCTGATCAATAAGCGTTTAAACAATCATATTTCTGATCAATAAGCCTTTAAACAATCATATTTCTGATCAATAAGCGTTTAAACAATCATATTTCTGATCAATAAGCGTTTAAACAATCATATTTATGATCAATAAGCGTTTAAACAATCATATTTATGATCAATAAGCGTTTAAACAATCATATTT